>NW_020955647.1:284715-359954 GCF_003031625.1 Empidonax traillii
AGGGCAGAAAAAGCATCGCAATAGCAGCTTCTGAAAAAAAATAAATAAAAAAAAAAAGAAGGGACACAACAAACAGCATCAACACTCCCAGCCAGCCCCCTCCTCCTCACAGCCGGACTGTTTGTCTGACCTGGGAGGCAGCATTTTATCACTTAGAGATTGCAAGTTCGATTGCAGAGTCTAGGCTGCTGGCTGGCTGGATAATTTGTCTCTCAGCTCCGAGAGAAATGATGGAAGTCAATTTGACAGCTGCGAGGCTCCCCAAGGATTCCAGACCCAAAGTGCACAGAGCAGTGACAGACACGACGATGCACTGAATATCAATGAGGCTCTGCCTGGGAATAGTGCTGAGGCAACACAAATTGCACATGTTCAGCTGGAAGGTTATCACTATCATTAGAGTTATTAATTATTGTTATTATTACTTCTATTATTAAGACATAAGAGAAGCCAGAAGCTCCTCTTGATCTCACAGAGAGCAGATGAGTTCCCAGCTCTGACCCACACGCTGCCCTCCGGGTCTTGCAGCCATAGTGATGGAATCACAGGGTCACTGAGATTGGGAAAGACCTCCAAGCCCATCATGTCCCCCCTGTGCCCCATCCCCACCTTGTCCCCCCAGCCCAGTGCACTGAGTGCCTTCCTTGGACACCTCCAGGGATGGGGACTCCAAACCTCCCCTTCCAAGGCCTGACCACCCTTTCCATGAGGAAATTCCTCCTGGTGGCCAACCTGAGCCTCCCCTGGCACAGCTGGAGGCCGTTCCCTCTCCTCCTGTCCCTTGTTCCCTGGGAGCAGGGCCCGACCCCCCCAGATCCCCTTCCTGCCAGGGAGTCACAGAGAGCCAGGAACTGGAGCTACAGAGGGTTAAGGAGATCCTGCACCAGAAACAGCTACAGAGCTTTCCACCAGTTAGAGAAGCAAAAGTCCTTGGCCTGAGGTCAGGGAAGAGACTGAGTCATGTGGACCAGCCTTGCTGTGAGTGGAAACTCCAGCGCCTTCCTCCTCTTCTCACAGTGCCAGGGCTGCCCCACGGAGCCAGGGAGGATCCCACGGGGGCACAGCCAGGGGAGGCAGGACCAAAGGGTGAGAACAAAGGTATTCGTGGTTCTGGTGTGTGTTCACAGACCTACTGAGCTGGGAACTGCAGCAGGATTTGGCCCCCAGCGCCAGCACACCACAGTTTATAAGCTTAAAATAAGAACATACAGGTCCCTCTCGCTTGGTTTCTGGGATGGGTGGCAGTAAAACTGAACATCCTTTGCTGCCACTTGCAAACACAGGTGTTCTCATGTGAAAGCCAACTTAGATTCTTTGCTTATTCTGACTTCCTTGGCAAGCCTTGGGCAGTTGGCTCAAAGATCTTTAAATCTGAAGTAAAACGCAGCATTAAAAAAAAGAAAGAAAAAGAGAAAGAAAAAAAACCCACCTCTAAGCAAAATGCCTTTTGTGCTCATACTCTAAACTATCCTTTTTTTTGCCATTGGAGAGAAGAGGGGTCAATTAAAGCAATATCCTATAACCTGCTTACGTAGCAGATTCATTCCTGAAGAACAGATTTACAAGGGAAACTCAGCTCAGTGGCAACGCCATCAATTCAGTCAGGAGCAGCACGATTGTTTGGCTAAAACTATGGCAACTGCACAGACACTAACATGCAATCCTGCTTTATTAAATCAAACCTCCAGTGAATCTGTTATCACCATAGTAACACTTAGTTATTACATGGAAACATGTGGAACTACAGTTGGATGTTGGCATCTGGTTAACATCTGCACAGTCTCTCATTCACATCACTGAAATTATAATCCAGGCAGCAAAAAAAACTTCAGCAAAACCGTGGCTTTCGAGCCAAGTGCCGGTCTCAGGTGCATTGTATTTAATGTGCAGGTCCAGGTCCGTGCCCTGTCTCTGGGTTTGTAATCAGGGGCTCGGTGTGGTATTTGGGGGTTAGTTTGTGTATCTCCTAGGATGCAAGTGCACACAGCGCTGGCTGGAATGATGTCCACGCAAAACCCTGCAGGACTATCTGATGATGGCAACTGGCCCTGTCCCCAGAGCTCTCCAGGCAGCTCTGCAGGGCCTGCCTTGAGCCCTCCCCAGCTCTGAGCACTTCCCAACAGAGCTCGTTTGATTCTTATTTATTTTAAGCCACCTGCCACAACATTTTTCCTGTCTTCTTCCTCCCACACAAAGTGTGGCACTTTGTATTCAGGCCAGTGCCATTTTGTGAATAAAGCTCAGAATTCTGCAGCCTGAGAGAAGGGGGAGGTTCAGGGCCCCAGGATCTACACACAGTCGGGATGAGAAGTGGCTGAGTTATGTCACTAGAAGGAGATATTCCTGGGCTAAAAATAATAGGAAAAAAGGAAAACTAGTGGTTTTCTTTTGGGCTAATAATAGACTGTGACACAGTTTTTTTCCCCCCTTTGCCACTGAAGCCCACATACTTCAACTCCCAGTAATCAGCTCTCTAGATTTGTAGTAAAAAGATGGAAACTACTAAATACTCTTCCACTTATTTAAACATAATTCCTTCCTTTTTTTTGGCAGGATGTAGCACGTAGAAAATGTAAGATGAACAAAGCGTTGCACACCATTCAACATGAGCCTGTCCTTGCCTGAGCACAGTTTGTCTTGTCAAAAAGGAAGGAACAGTTTCAAGCACACTAAAATTTGAGGGAAGTCGGTAAATTGAGACATGGATATCCTTGATGAGTCTTTAACTGCTGCCACAGAAAGCTGTCTGGAGAGCTCACAGATAACCTGTCTGGAAAGGCCCTCAAGGACATCCAGGCCCCCTGTCCTCCCCAGCCCAGGTGAAGCAGATCACCCCACAATTACTGCCCACAAAGAGGTTCCTCTCCCCGGCTGTGCCAGGGAAAACCAGCCAGTCCTGGTGGAAACCAGGTGGGGAAGGTCCAACCTGCAGAGCTAGCAGAGCAGCTGAAGCAGTGCTGGCACTGCTTTGGCACGAGGTGAACATCGCTGGTGTTTCACAAACACTCATTCCCTGCGCTGCTTTGGCTCAAAGTACTGCCACAAACGGAGCTCAGTGCAAGAGGCCCTGCAATTCCCAGAGGCAGGCACAGACCAACATCCACTGCACCCTGCAAGCCTGCAACTGTGCCTTTGGGTTAAAAAAAGAGGGCCAGTACCCAATCCAGGAGTTGGCATAACACACATCACCACCAAGGGAGGACAGCAGAGAGAACAACTGGCAGATGGGTTAAAACCCGCAGCTTTTTTTGTGCTTTCAGTCACATTTTGGGTTTATAGATGCTTTTTCTCTTTAAACATAAGATCTGTAACTCCCTCCCACTCCCACAAAAAGCAACAGTTAGAGACAGAATTCCTCTGTTCTCTGGACAAGAAGCAGCTTTAACAACCCCAAAGTCAGCGCAGGAAGAAGCCACTCAAGACAGGCCAGACCCTGGGAGCCACTCAGAAGCCCTTGGGCAGCTCAATCTCCACGTCCCCAACACACACCCACTGCCAGGAAACCCTTGAGGGTCACCTCAGGGACCTGCCAGGGCTGCTGTGCCCTCAGGGGGTGGCAGCAGTGCTGGGTGTCACCGGGCTTTCCTGGGCACAGCTCACACACAGCCACCTCAAGGTTCCTCCTCGCTTATCCCTTCCTTTTTCCTTTTTAAACAGCAAGAGAAGCTCAGCAAAGATCCACAGTGAGCAACCCCACCCCTAAACGTCAAAAACCATCTCATACACACCCCTGCCAAGGCCAAAGGCAGCCCCACACCAGGACTGATTCCCTGCTGCTCCTCTGGTCTTTGGTGCTCCCTTCCCCACTACTCAGTTCACTTTCCCAGACAACCTGCTGCTTCCAAATGGCAATTCGTGAGCACCTGTGAGAGAACTTAATTGGAACTAATTATCTGTTGGTTGTCTGGGACCTGAGGAGTCACAGCAATTACTGCAGTCAAGAAACAACCTGGGGGAGGGCTTGCTGCTTCTCAGAAAAATGAGCTGAGCTACTCCCTGAAGGAAAGTTCTTAAAGAGATGGAACCTGTCAAATCCAAGTTAAACACAAGTCAGTGAAGCCACACCAACCAGTGATTTAGTGTGGCCATTAATAAACACATCTCTAACAGGAATCTCTATGTGGTCATCAAAAATAGGTCTTCTCCTGCCAGTTTTGGTGTGATTACAGAATTGTTACCCACACAGACACTGCCATGAAGACACATAAGCAAAGAGAATAAGATGATAGAAAGTAATCTGGCATAATTTTGGGCATGGGTCTAATTGGGAGCCATTTATCTACACAGAGAAAAAAGGAAAGGCTAAAGAAAGAAGTTCAGTAGAAAAGGCTGTGAGTTGGAAGAAACAGTTGAGAGCCTAAAGCAGAAAGAATTCAATGAACACTGCAGAAAACTCTCTGGTGATCTATAACTGTACAGTTTTCATTCTATGAAATAATGGTAACTGAAATGAAGTCCTCTTTCAACACCACAGGACATTTCCTTTGTGGAGGAGCTGGATCCCCTCAGAGCCCCAGTGAAATATTGCCGGGGGAGCCCAGGGAGAGCAGCAGCAGCTCGGCAGTATCTGCTGGCCTGTGTAGCACAGGTGCATTTGAACCAGGGCTCCCAGGGGATGTGCCTAAGGCCAAGCTGTTGCTGTATAAAAAGAACTGAAAAGAAATACGTTTAAGCCAAAGCAAAGGTAAATTTGGCTGGACTGCTGCCTAATGGGAGGAAGAAGGAATAACACAGCTCTTCAGGAGCAGCTCTCCAGTGGTTAGACTTCCCTGCAGCACACGTGCTGGGGAAGATGCAAGCCAGGTATTTGTTTCCAGTTGTGTTGAAATGCAGAAGGAGAAGACATCCCTCCTGGAAGCAGAAAGAACTCGTTCAGGACAAAGCAAGGAAGTTTACAGAGTAGCTGTTTTAGGAGCAGCCGAGGTGGAGACTGTAAGGGGATGATATCAAGAAACATTAATGAAGTATTTACACATTCTTTAACCAGCTGTGGCCTCAGTGTCTGTGGAGTCAGGCAGAAGGTGCCCAAAGGAGGAGACAATGATGATATTCGGTGATGGCGAAAAAACGCCAGTGAAAGGATTAAAACCATGATTACATTTTTAGGGCAGGGCTTGTTTTGCTGAAGGATGCCTGTGTCAGTGTTGGATGCATGACAACAGGCAAGATTCCCTTCAGAACCAAAACATTATTGTTAGATTTTCTCAGAAATCAGCAGTGTCCCCTTGACAAGGACTCTGGGCAGTTCCTGAGCTCTGGCTCCCAGCACGTGGCCTGAGTACCCCCAGGGTCTCCCCCTTGCCCTGCCCTTCCAGGCTGGGTCCACTCTCCCCCAGCCCTGGGGACTCCCTGGGACTCCCTCAGCTGGGGCTTGGACTTCCAGGTAGCTCAGACTCTGCTGGATAAGACCCTCCATGCTTGAAATCCAAAAGCACGGCCGTGTTTCCTGGCAAACTGCATCCCTAACATCTTTATCGTGCCTCTGTCTGCTGGGGAATCTCCACTAAACTCAATCAAAACTTTTGATAAAACCCACACTGAGAGCAAAGAACAATGAGGGGGAGGAGAAAAGGCCAATTTTAACAGCTTCTATACGACTTCCCATAAAATCCATGGTTTTCCTTTCTGCATAATTTACACGAAGGCCTCGAAGATGATAAATCAGGGGAGAGGGAATAAAAGTTTATTTGCATAAAATGGAAACAGAAAAAATAGAACGACACGGAATACATTATATCCTACTCCAAGGAAAGTCACAGACCTGTTTCTGTAATCTTGGGAAGGAAGCCAGGAAGACTGGAAATACACAGAAAGCTTGAAACAATTGATCTTCCTGGGAGGTTCCGCTGGTACCTTTTATCCTCCTGCTATCCAGATGTTTCAGGAAAGGCCCAGAAGCGAAGCACTTGCAGGTTTCTAAGGAATGAGGTGGAGAATCATCCCCTTCTACCCCTGCCATCCTGCTGCCCAGGCACCCCCCTGGCCTCCAGTGTGAGCTGTGGGCAGCTCCTGCCCCAGGTTTGGCCTCAGAGCCTGCAGGGTGGAGGAGCTGGCAGTGCAAGGAGCATCCCCAGCGAGAGCTCTGGGTTCTGGGGTGGAGGGCAGGCTGGGGCAGGGCTGTGGGCACTGCTGGGGGTTTCAGAGCAGGGAGGGGAGACCATTTTGACAACCTGCACTGTGAGACACCTTTGAACACCTTGCTTTGACACAGAGCTGCTGGAAGCGGCTGCACTTCAGCCAGGGCTGGGGTGGTGCCTTCCCAGAGTTTAGTCCCACACACAACATCCCTGCCCCAGCAGTGCCCTCACAAACCTGCCTGCAGTGCCCCAGACGCTGCAGACCCCACTCTGGGAGGCTTTAAAGCCACCCCAAGAAATTATTGAACAGCAACTGCTGAGAGGTCAGGGGGGCTCTCCCCCATTATCTGCAGCCTGATGTGCCTTCCCAGACACACTGCAGGGAAGAAAAACCCTCTGACAACCCCCACCCCCTGCCAACATAAAAACTGGAGCATGGCTCTTTAAAAGTAGCCTATTTAGGCCACAGATGCTAAATGAATTCAGCAGACAGACGGAGTAATGGAATGTCAGTGTTCCAGTCTGCTGCCTTGAAGCAATAGGGGTTTTTTATTATTAATTTCTCCTCTCATTTTCCAGTGCTGCCTCTGGGCTCCATGCTTTAGATGCAGTATTCTTGTCAGTCTCGCTAACCCAATTTGGATATAATTAAATTTTAAAATATTAAAGGGATTATAAATACTTCCCACCCCACTTCCCCCGCCCCATTCCCTTTTATGCTGTCCCTCTAAAACTGCTGAATTTTGCTTCAGGACTTAAAATGTTGCAGAATCTGATTTGTTACTGGAGTTTCCTTTGCAAAGGCAGGAGAATATCTGAAGGGAAAAAAGCCCAGGGTTAATTCCAGTAAAAGGTGCCCAGGAACTTTATGAGATAAAGAGCTTTCTGCCATCCTGGCATCTCGGAATCTGACATCACTCCCATTTGAATTCACGTTAAGACTCTCAAATTCTTAGAATGGGAGAAGTTTTGAGTCACATTTGGGTCCTCCTAATGACGCCAACAAGGTGTGGTTTATCACAGCATCACCGAGGCTGAGCTCCTCTAGCCTTGCCCTTTTGTGGGTCCAACGTGCTGCTGTTATTTTAAGGCTCCATCTGGAACAGAGCCCACAAAAGAAAAGATGAGACCATCTCAGCTCATCCCTGCCATCTTCGTCCCACATTTCCATCTTGAAAGGATCAAGTTCAGCTTCAGATCTTTCGGGGTCACCAGTGGTTTGTTTCAACAACTGTTCTCCAGCCCTCAGGGGGACTCCACCAGGCAGTTTTGTTTATGGCTTCTATTTCCTGTATATTCTTCCCACTGATTGCATTTCCCCGTTCCCGCCCCGGCTTGGATGGGAAATGAAAGGTTGGGGTTAACGAAGGGAGCCCAGTGTGTCCCACACATCATGTGTAACACACGAGCTGAGCTTCACCAGAGCACGGGATGGCTGTCTGGGAACCTGGACTGGCTTCTGCCTGGCAGGAGTCAGCAGATCCCACCCTAACCCAGGTTTGTGTAAGGACTCAGATGGAAAATCCTGACACCACTGAGGGGGTACTGCTGGGCAAGTGCCCTGCTGGAAAAACCAGTGTGCACCCTGGAATAGCTGGAAATGTCTATTCAGCATCTCTGAAGATGGTGCCTCTGTAAGTCCATTTGCCTCCCATGAAACACCTGCTGTTTGGTGAGAGGACACAGGGACACCTGCCTTGGATGACTTGAAGTTCCCAGTTCTCACAGAATCAGTGACTGTACTCGAGCCACCCCTTATACTGAATATTTAGGTCAGACAAAAGCATGCAAATTGGCAACATGGTATGGAAAATCAGGGCCATTCTATCAATTTCTCTGTGGCGGGAAGGCTGCTCTTCATTACTGGGGGATTTTACAGTTGTACAAGCACGAGAGTCTGTCTGGAATCAAGGCTCTCCCAGGCCCTGGCTGGGCGGGTGGCAGAGCCCTGGGCTTTGTGCAGCAGGCACAAAGGGATCCATAACACAGGGAGCTAAACTTGGGCTGAGGAAAAAAGCTCCTGAAAGCTCACAAGTGATGCCATACGTTTTCATTCTGGAGCACGCTATGCACAGATCTGGGGAGTCAGCTCCCACCAACCATCTGGAGAGAGAAGTCACTCAAATCCAAGTGCTGAACCTGCTGTGGTAGACAATCGGTGCCAGTGAACCACTCACTACTCTCCCCCTGTCTGTTTTCCTGCCTTTTGCTGCAATAGAGCCTTAAAATAAAATAATCTGGCTACCACTTTCCAAACACCCGCTTCCAAACACCCCAGCTCCCATCTGCAGAGTGCTCTCCATTCACCGGGCAAAGTGGGCCACTGCCACAGGAACAGCTCTGCTGAGGGTCTGACCAAAGGGGGAATGCACAAAAGGGAAATAACACACGGAAAAATTGCCTTTCCTTTGCTGAGCTTCCTCTGGCCCCACGTTAAACCCTAATTTCTGTTTCCTGTCTCCCCAATTCCTCCCCGGTTCTTAATGTCTCTTTTGACTCCTGTGAAAGGCTTCCTGGGGCTGAGATCTTGGGAACCCAGCAAGCTCACTGGGTTTACCTTATGAAAAGTGACTTTAAGTGCCAGGGAGGGTTTAGCAGCTTTGGAATAAAAGGAACTTTCAGCCACGTTGCCATGAATTGCTTTGTTGCCTGTAGTCAGCAAGAATCAGTTTGAAGATTTCTGGAGCCTGAGGGTATCAATTGCTTTGGTTTTTTTTGCCTCTATCAAATCCATCCCTCGGTGACTTGTGTTGCACTGCAGGCTGCTCCGGGACGCTCAGCAGATGCTAAATGGGGCACAAGAGACACATCAAGCCCCTTGGCATGTATATATTTTTAAATCAAATAGGCAGACACAGGCAAAGGAATCTGTGATGGTGAATCAAATGTTCCTGGCTTGCTCTGCTGCACAGAGTCATCCCTCCTCCCCGCAGGACCAGGCAGTCACTGAGTGACTAAAGCCCAAATAGCTTGGGATAAGCGCTCTGAGCCTCGCTCATGTGAGTACCAGTTCCAGTGGGCTCGCTGGGACAGCGGCTGCCACCACAGGTCCTTTCATGCTTGGAGACATATGGAGAATATTTGTAGGTGGGAGGAATCTAATGAGAACAGAATACAGATTATCTCAATTACAGAAACAATTGGGTGCACATCAGCTGGGAAGAAAAGACAACCAGGACCTGGAGAGCTCTTTCCACAGTGGCAGCTCCTGAGCAGAGGCAGGAACACCGAGCAAGTTAATAGCACTGGGATGCCCCTGCAGACAAATCATCTGCCCAGAACCCCTCTGAAGTCAGAGCAGCTTGCATGACCACTGACCCAGCCCTTCCTCCCTCTTGCTCTTCCCACAGGATATTCCTGCAGGCAGAGCCACCGTTGCTCTGCAGGGCCAGCCCTAGCTTTGCTGGGAAGCAGGGATGAGCCAGGCTGGCAGACACGGGGGCTGGGCTCCTGCAGGCAGGTTTGGGGCAGCAGCTGTGCCAGCCCTGGGAGCACAGGGCTGGGGGATGCCCAGGAGAACAGTCCCAGTTACACAGAGGGATCTGTGCTGCTGTCACCGACCCAGCCCCAAACGCTGGACCTGCAGAACATGGGAAGTGTCAGTGCAAAGAGAAACTCCGAAAAGTTTACAGGAAATGGGAGAAGGGGGTGTTTAGTGATTAGGGGGGAATGAGCTGGGAAAGTCCAGAGACTGCAAGTTATGGACAATTAAAGCCTGATTTAGGCTTTCCTCACTGTTTGCTCAGGCAAATTTCCCAGAGAAACCAAGGCAATTCTGCCTTAGCAAAGAGGAAAGAACTCTGCCTTCCACCAGAGGTGACACCACCCTTTTGCAGGGACTTTTCCTGGAGGAGAGAAGCCAGCACAGCAGTGGTGGCACCAGTGATGGCAGTGAAGCTCTGCAGGGCCAGCCCTGCACGGCTCTGCCTCCCTCAGACACAGGGTTCAGTCCCAGTGGCTTCCAGAGCCCTGGGCTCCATCCCTGGCAGCTCTGGGAGCAGAAAGTGCCCGGTGCAGCCTGTGCTCCAGGCTCATTTCCCCTCCTTCGCTGACAGAAGCATCAAGTGCACTTGTGCTCTGAGGTCTGTGCTGTATAAATATCCCCAGGAAATAAATAAATGCCAGTGCACTTGTGCATTTCCCTCCGATATTCTCCTCCCCAGCTGCTGTGCTGACAGTGCTTCCCAGGAATCAGGCGTTCCATCCTGGCTCACTGTTCTGCTGGGGAGAGATGGGAACAAGATGCTCCCGAGGCAGGGGAGGGGAGGGTACAACCCAGTTACCACAATACTGGTTTGTTTATTTATAGATGCACGCACATAGACCTAGAAAGGAAATTCCACCCTTTCATGTCTTAGGTAACTGTGTCACCTCTGGGTGCCCTGGTGACCTACCTAGAGAATGGGGACGCTCACCCACCCTCCTAGAGACTGTGAATGAAATACTGAAGGGCAGTGGGATCTTGTGAGTCCTTTGGAGCAGGGACACTGAGCATGGAAACATCAGGCTCGTGCATCCCAGAGGAGCTGTGCTCCTGTGCCAGAGCAGCCACTGCTGCCACAGCAGGCAGAGCCTCTCCCCCTGAACTCAGCAGTGCCCGTGGGCAGCCCAGGCTGCTGCAGGCTGGGAGCCCTGGCCTGGCGTCCACAGGTGGGCCCGAGCCAAGGAAAAGCCCAGCCAATGTTCCTGTTCTGGCACTGCCCCCACAGTCAGTCACAAACGCCCTCGCAGTGTAGATTGTCTCCTGGCACACAGGCATTCCTGCTCCTTCCCTGGAGACCCTGCCTGGGCAGCCGTGCGGTCACGTCCCACCAAGCCATCCCCTCAGCTTGGGGGTGAAGGGTTTGGGGATTAAAAGGTTCTGTCCCACGCAGGGGGTGCAGGACTGGGTGAGCAGAACTGGGTTTCGAGGCTGGTTCCCCAAAGGGAGACAAACCTCCTCCACCCAGCTCTCATCAGTTACTGTCAGGTCATCTGCTTCAATCCCTAATAACAGCAGACACACACTGTTCTGGATTGTTCTCTGGCAATCTGGATTCTGCTGTTGACATCAAGTTCACTTGCCAGTGCTTATCCCTCCCCATGGCCCTCGGACTGGGCCGAATTGCCATTTTAGCGGGAAAATATTCAATAAATCAGAATTGATGGAGACTGGTCCATAAAACATCCATAGCTGGGCTCTGCAGCACCTTCTGGTCCCCGCTGTCCTTGTTGCAGAACTTAACTTAGAGGGCCTCTTTTGATTCCTTTTTGTATGCTGTCCTAAACAGATGACAGTCGTGGTGTGCAGTGCTCGGGCACATCCTCTGTGATGGGCTGTGTGTCTGTAGGGTTGCCTTGACCTGCCACAAGGATTTTTGCCAGATGGTCCCAATCCAGCACCTGAACTGCAGCACAGGGTTCCCTTCCCTTTTCCCTGTTATCCTTTCCCCCCATCCCAGCCGTGCCCTTCCCATCCGAGGCTGAGCCCAGCTCAAGGACCGGGCTGGGCTCAGCCCTGACCTCCCCTGTGCCTGAGCCCGGCTGCGCACGGGGCTCTGTGTGTTTTGTCTGGTGCTAATGAGCCGGCCTGTGCTATCTCCAGTGTCATTTTAAAATTAAATTAACCCCAGACTGTGGGTGTGTGTTTGCATGGCGATAGGAATTCTCTGGGAAGGAGGATGCCTTGGGCGCACACACGGAACCTGCAAAGCTTCTCCGGCGGCTCTGGCTGCTGTGCTGGCTGGCACCACCCCAGGGAGAGTGTGCCCATGCATCACAAATCTGCTTTTTGGTTCCCCTTCCACCCACCCCTGAGCTGAGCTCTCTGCCAACTCAGCTTCTGTATAAATCAAAGGGAAATATTCTCCCCCTCCTGTTTTTTTCTTTTCCTGAACAGATTGGATGTCATTATGTGCAGCTGAGCTCGCCGGGGCTGGCGGGGGAGGAGGGACAGGAGGAGGGATGGGGAGAAGAGACGGTTTTAGACAAAATGCTCACAGTCCATCAGAGGGGGAAAACAGCCTCCAGCTACAAGTAACCAGCACTTCACACACACATTGATTTACTGGGGAAACCCAGAGAGCTTTAATATTTAAAAATAAAATAGGGAGTGAGGGAAAAAAGAACTAGAAGGGAGGGATGTTGTCGCTGGGGATGGAGGAGCTGGATGGCACAACACCTTCTCCAGCCCTCTGACTCACTGGGGGGCTCAGGTGGGCATTTATAGAGCCCATGGAATCCTACATCATCATGGAGAAAGGCTTCTAGATCATTTAGGTGGTGAAAAGCACCCTCATCCTCCTCCCAGCCCAGTTGTTCACTGTGCAGTGCATACAGTTTCCCATCATTACTGAGGGATCACTGGGTGAGAAAAAGGGAAAAGAAAGGGAAAGGGAGAAGGGAAAGGGGAGAAAGAGAGAAGGGGAGAGCAGGAGGAAAAAGGGGGAAGGGGACAGGAAAAGGAGAAAGGGGAAAAAAGAGGAGTAAGAGGGGGAGAGAGGGAGAGAAATAGGAGGGAAGGGAGGGCAAAGAGAGAGAGAGACAGACAGAGAGGAAAGGAGGAGTGTGAGCCAAATGCATGGCATTCAAAAGAAGCAGCTTTCAAAAGCTTTGGCTGGGATGCAGATTTGCAGAATCTCTGGACCCATAATTCCCTGGCACACAAAGCTTGCTGGAGGCATCAATGTGCCCAAAAGGGGTTTGCAGAATAAACAGCAGATAAAAAAAACTAACACCCACAACAAGCCTATGAATTAGAAATGAAGGCAGGGGGAACAGCTGTACTTCCAAGCTGCAGGTGACCTCATTGTGGAAGCTGTGCCACAGCAAGGCTCGTCCGTGTCCAGTGGTTCTGAAATAATAGGTATGGACAATAATAGCTGGGAGGGAGAACACATTCCCTGGCTATATTAAAGAGTAGGTAATTGCCCATCTCTCCTGCCAGCTATATTTTAATCCAGAACTAAATTACTCTGAACATTCTTACAAACTTCCACAGTTCAGCATCTCCCAAAGCCTCCACTGACGCTCTGAGGCCCAGATTTTCCCTTCTCCCTGATGCCTGCAATGGGTGTCACCCAGGAACTGGGGGATCCAAACCAAAGCTCTGCAGTTCTCCACTCAGAGGAGCCTGAAACATTTTCCAAACTGCTGAGCCCACCCTGGGGGACAGAAGGGGAAATGATACGAGAACTGCCACGTCACCAGAGCTGTAGATCATAGAAAGTGGTAAGTGCTGATATTCCAAAACTTCAACCTTCTGGCGTTTACTACGAAAGGAAATGATTCCACGATGAACCAACATGGATCAAGGATGGCAGCCCACACCCTCGTGAGGTGGCTGCACTGCAGGATGGGCTGAGGGAAGCAGGGCTGTGGCAGTAGATTTCCAGCTGTTCTTGCCTGCTGGATATAGGAATGCCTCAAAATGCATCAATATTCAATATTCACCATCTTCCCAAACACATGCTATGCCATGACCAACTTTGCCAGGAAATAAAGCAGGTTTTGGGAAAGCTGGTTCCTTTACTAACGTTGCAGAGCAATGGAGGATCAAAGTCTGCTCGATTTTTGGAGAAGAAAATGACAAAGAATAAAAAACCCACGTGGGAATATGAAACAAAAGCAGTCATTAAACATTGCTTCTGAATTCGTAGTTTTTTGTCAGAGGGAGATAATTCCAGAGCTATTTGAAAAAAAAAAAAATCAATTCCAACTGCAGTTGGTGCTTGTTGTGCAGAGAATGGGAATGGTGTGGCTATAAAAGGGGCCCTGGTTCCTTCAAAAAATGACCGTACAAGTCCACGCTCAGCTCTGCCACGGGGGCATTAAAAATAGTCAGGGATCACGTACACCAAGTCACAGCAATTTGCTGCTACCAAAATAGTTTACAGTATTTAAAAAAAGCTTAATCTAGAGACCGTTCTCTTGGCAGCAGAAATCGTCCTCGTGCCAAGAGAAAAATAATTTGCATCCTTGGTGTCAGTGGTGATGCTGCCACGGTGCCTGAGCGCCCCGGGAGAGGCAGCCAGCCCAGCCCCGCTCCCCGAGACAGGAGCCCGGGGAACAACGGGGAGGAGGGAAGAAATTCTCCTTGCAGTGGCTCCAGAAATGAACGTGACATCAGCAGGTGGTGACTCACTCCTCAGCTGAAGCCTCTGTCGAATGGAACACAGGGCTGTGTTTGGGATCGGCTTCTTCCCCCTCCATCCCGACCTGTGGGGAGCAGGCCCCGAAGAGTTAAGTTTTGGGGGATGTGGTTGCCTTGGTATTATGCTCTCAGCTGTGATCAGCAATATGTAACAAAAAAACAGTACTTAAGTGGGTTTTTTTTAAAGTATTCCCCACTGTAAATGTGTAATTAATTAGCCTTCCCCTTCCCCCTTGCTCACACATCCAGCCCCGTGGGGACCCTCCCCTTTCCTTCCTATCAAATTCAGACAGTGACTGGGAGCTGAATTATTCATTCAGCTGTAGGTGTAACACAGCCATTTAAGTGATTTAAAGTTCAAGCAGTCTTGCTGCTGTTCAGCAGCACACACCAAAAAAAAAAAAAAAAAAAAAAAAAGTTTAAAGAGAAAAGTAGAGCCCAAGTTCTCTTAACTTAACCCACTTGTTTGGTTACACAAACAGGGCACGGATTTGTGAATCAACCTATTGAATGAAAAAGACATTTGTGAGGACGTCACATCAACCAGAGCACCTGTCACTCATTAAGAAAATACCACAATTATAAGCATCAGTTGAAGCTTTTGTTCCAATATGTCTCGTTGAATATTCTCTGCTGTGATAGTTAATTTTATGCACACTTCGCTGGAAATAGATGGCAAGTGAAGTTCATACTGACAATCACAGAAATCACATTAAGATCCCTGTTTAGTCCTCATTATCATTGTATCAGAGAACCTCATGCTAAAAATTACGTACAGCCAAAGAACAAATTAACCATAATTAACGGCACTTCGGAGCACTTCTGATTAGATCTCAAACTGCTTCAAAGTCTTTAATTTTCCGAACATTTCTGCAATATCAGGCAGTGTTTTCAGTCCTATTTTAAAGCTGGGGCTGTGAATAACAGCCCGGGAACCCGGTTAATTCTGGGGCGTTTGGGAAAGCTCCTCGGTGCCCCGGGAGGAGATCCAGCCCCCTGTGTCCATAACCCTGCTCTGGAGCCAGGATGTGCCCTCCCAGCTCTCTGCACCGGGGATTGAGTGCTGGTTTTCCTCCAGGCAACACCCAAAGTGCACGGCCAGACCCACAGGGTGCCAGCAGCCTGGTGTGGGCAGCAGGTCCCGGGCTGGGCTGTGCCAGCCCAAAGGGATCCCAGCACTGGGTACCAGTCCCCAGGCCTGGGACTGCATGAAGTGCTGCCGGTGCTGACAATGTTATTAGCAGCACCCTAATATGTGCTGTTTGCCTTGGAGATGCAGCTGCTTGAATGTCATCTGAATACCTCAGGCTTTATGAAAAAGTGTTCTATTTTTACAGCCGTAATTATGCCACTCAGGATTCTGAAGTACAGGCTTATGCCTTTATTAGTGTAAGATTGGCAACGCTGAACTTAAAAAAAGCCCAAATCCTGAAATACCTGGAGGTATTTTAGGCAGAGGGAAAGCTTGGAAGAAAAGGGTTGTTGGGATCGTTGCCCTGACTCCTGCTCTGCAGGGTCCTTCCCACACGGGTTCAGGAATCAGCCACAGACTCAGGGAGAGGGTGTAGAAGCAGCACCAGGAAACAGCAAAGGCCCTCAGCGGATCTGGGGGAGGGTTATCACTTGGGGCTACTTTTGGTCGAGCACCAGTTCAAGGCTGCCCAAACTGGTGCTCTGGGTTCTAGACTGCAGGATGGATCAGAAAACTGATTGAAGTTACTGCATTACCAGCAATTTTGAAGAGAACTGGAGGCTGCAAAGTGCTGAACCACATCAGCCAGGAGCCACCAAACCCGTATAACCCATGGCAGGGCTCAGTCCTGCTTTGCATCCCCTCAGCTCCCTCTGGATCCCACCCTGCAACTGCTCCTACCCACACAGACTTCCCTGGGGAACAAGTCTTTGGTTTCTGTGCCTGCTCTCTGCTCTAGATTTGAGTGGCACCAGCCCTTGCCTAGAAGCCCCACTTGCTCAGAGCGGAGTTTTCCTGATAGTTTTCTTTCTATGAATTGCTCCATCACAGGACTGTCATAACAGACTGTTTGCCAATTTGAAATCCAACAGTTTGTCTGGTGTAAGTGTTAAAAATGTTGTCTTGGCAGTTGGTGGTTTTTTTAGGGTTTTTTTTTTTTGATTTTTTTTTTCCTTTGCATTAAGTGACTTGATTTTTTTTTTCTATTCACTTCGACAGTATGTCAGGGAAATTGGATCATTTTAGTAGCCTGCTTTCTTTCTTTCACTTCAAATAAAACTCAACACTTAACCTATGAATTCAGAGTAATTTTATTTTAACTATATAAATTCTGCAAGACTCAGCAAGTTTTTTTTTTCGCTGGAACTTATAGTCATAGCTGGCAAAATATAGTGAATTGTTTTGAAGTGGAATTAAAACCAAAAAGCAAGATAGACACGTGTTATATTTACTGAGAATGGAAGATCTGAGGCTAAGACTTCCCCCAGACTTCAGACTGAGACGAGGATCCTCTGTGATGACTCAAGTCAGGTTCTTTTTGAATGATCTCTTACCAGCTCTCCTTTTCACCCATTGCAATCTTTAAATGACTAAAGCTTTACAATCTGCTTATGATGAAGGGATCACTTCATGCCTGTGGTCTCTAAACCCCCTCAAACCCACTGACCTGGCTGTCTCTGGTGGCCCAGGCTGGTCCCGACTGTGATTCATCATTTCATCACTTCTGATGAAAGAGTCTCCCGTGGCCCAGGGTGGTGCTGAATGAGAATTTCCACACGGGGTGAATTTTGTGAAATTATCAGAGAAAATATCAGATAGGCCACGACAGAAATTCAAAATCAGTAATTGCAGTTAAGTCTTTGCTAATAAAGGGGGAAACCACTTTACAGTCTCCTTGTGAGGTCTGCTGCCAGGGGAAACATTTACTGGCTCAAAACCAGAGTGATATGGGACAAGAGCAATTCTGCTGAAGAGCAAGCAGACAGTAAACGTGACAGGGAAAACTGCTGACCCTGCATTATCAAAGACTCATAGAATATCCTGAGCTGGAAGGGGCCCACAGGGATCATCCAAGTCCAGCTCCTGGCCCTGCCCAGGACACCCTAGGAATCCCATCATGTGCCTGAGAGCATTGTCCAAACACTTCTTGAACTATTATTGGTAAACAAGAGTGTAAATCAGTACATTATTATCAGTAAATAAGAGTGTATATCAATTATTATCAGTAAATAAGACCCTGAGACCCCACTGTTCTCAGCTTATCCCCTGTTTTTGGGTGTAAACCACTGAAGTCACACCAGTGTAAAACTCAGGAGAGTGAAGAATCAGGGCTCCAGAGGAAATGCAAAGGACACACAAAACATCACCAGAAGGGGATCCTCTCCACCTCCTGGGAGCATGGAGAGCATGGAGTGGGTGGCCCCGGCACAGGGGACGTGGCAGCAGAGTCTGTGTGTATTGTACCTGTCCAAACCCCACATCTGCGAGGGCTGTGGGGAGAAATCACGTCAAAAATATGTCATGGAAGCCCTAATTTCAAGTTCTGAGGAGGTTCATGAGAGAAGGTGCCTGCCCTGACTTCCCAGATCTCTTGCCTTCCCTCTCCCCCTGCCCTGGGCCGTGGCCCTGCACTCTCACCCCCGGCAGCCCTCGGGACGGTGACGCTCCCGCTCCTCTCACAGTGGGCCCCGTGCGTGCTGTTTCTTCTTAAATGATTCATGACTCCCACTTCTCACTTCATCTGCCTTTGTTTTCCCGTGCAGGGAATGTGTCTGGTGCGTGGCCAAACGTGCCGTGCTCCCACCGGCGCCACGGCGGCTCCACACGAGCGTTGAGGTAGCGCCGGCTGCACACGCAGCTCGCGCTGCAAAGGGTTTGCCTTCCACTCCTCTGGCCTTGTACAATCCCACAGAGCAGCAGGACAGACACTCTCCACACTGAATCACTCCTCTTTGGTGCACACTTCTTTCTCTTTCACTTATTGCCCCCCTGAACTCATCTGCAGCAAAAGGCCTTCCTGGTACTTCACCAGCTGCCTCCTCCTCGTGACAGTAAAATCCAGATGTCAACCGGCATTTTTCTACACCAGCTTTCAAAAGTCTTTACAAAGAAACAAGGAGGCTCTATAAGGATAGAGAAACTGAAGCACAGAATCAGAAAATACCTTGGCTAAAAGCACTCAGCAGGCTGCTGGAGGAGCTAAGAATAAAATCATGATTTCCTGATGTTTAGTCTGATCCTCAGTGAATGGGACTCCCTCACGCTGAGAAGGTGCTCGGCGATTAACTTTATTTATATATTTACTATTCAGATATGGCATGTTCTCACATCTCTTTATTTTCATGTTAATCATGTTGTGGATCTTCTCCACCCACCTCCCATTTCCTTTGGTACATTTGTTCTGTAGCTATTTGTGTAGAAACCAAGCAATTTCTGCTCCACCTGCTCATAAACACAATGAGAGAGAGAACACAGTGTTACAGCACAGCCACTGCCTTAGCAACAGATTACAGCATCCCTGGGAAGGAACAGGGACCTTCTGGAGAGGAGGAGTGCCCTTCATCTCCCTGAAAAGCTACCACAGGCAAGTTCTGCCTTTAATTATATTTCCAGCCAGCCCCCCCTTAGCTTTCAGCAATCAGTGGTTGTAAAGAAGGAACATAAAAGCTGAGCAGAGTTTGCTCCTCGCACTCGGGAAAGCCAAAGTGGGGCTGGTGAAAGCTTGTGAGCAGACTGGCTCCCACAGAACATGCAGACACATATTTGAGCACTCACTCATGGCTGGTGTAAATAATTCATTCTGCTGAGATCCCAACCCCCTGGTAGCTCCATGTCTGGCAGGACAGCTCTCCTAGGGATGTACAAAAGGCAAGTAAAGCACAGCCCACAGCCCTTGGCTGTCAGACTTCAAGCAGCTCGTAGATCTGGAACTGAAATCAGGAGCCCTCCACCCTACAGAGAGCTTTGAGAAGCTCCAGCCACAACTTACTGGCCATAATGGGATGGGCAAGGGCTGGTCTGGCAGAGGATGTCTGGCAGCCAGGCCACCCTCGCTGTATCCTGCCACAAAAGCAATCATCACTCGATGGACCCGTGATCTCACTGCCACCTTAAGGTATTTTTAGAGAGGCAAATATTTGTGTGGAGGCAAAGCTATTTGATTTTAGCCTTCTCCCAGTCCATCTCAGGAGGTCACCCATTTTTGACTGCGAGCTCTCCAGCAGCAAGAGTGATGTTCCTGTGTTTGCATTAACACAGCCCTGACCCTGCAAGAGCTCTGCAGGCAGAACAGAGGCAGCAGATACTACAGACTACAGTAACAACTTACAGAAGGCAAGAAGGGTCACCTACATTGCTTTGTTAAAAGGATGAGATTTGGGCAGCTTGATCCACGAGGGAGACACAAGTCAGAGAACCATCTTCCACCTTGGATCCCAGAGCCCTGAGCTGACACAAGGGAACGATGATATAATGGTGGGTTATATAAAAGGTCAGTAGTGACATATAACAAAAAACAGACAAAAAAAATCTTCTTTTTCATTGTCTGGGGATTAGCTATTTCATTAAGCTGTCTGCCCATATTAGAGAATTAAGCCTATTATCTGTTGAAGGATTTTGATGCCAAAAAAAAGAGGTCTGGGCTTAGAGCTCATCTAATCATTTTATGCCTGGAAATACGAAGCAAAACATGGACGAGGTAAGAGGAAATACAGAAAACCTCTGGCCTGAAGGCAAGAGTGAAAAGGTTGTGGGAGAGCAGTAAACTTGTATGCAGAAGGTGTTTAGTGCTCTCACTGAGTATCTGGCTCAACACAGGGGCCCTGAAGCTGCAAAAGACACAAGCAAAGGCTTTCTGAACTCTGGCCACGACACTTTCTGTGGTCACCTGAGGCTGCAGCCCCTTCACCTGCCAGCAGTGACAGAGACTGGCACCCCTCACCGGGAGCTCTGCCTCACGAAGCATCCCCAGCAGCCCCAGTTTGGGCACTGCCAGCCCCGGTTTGGTCAGTGCCAGCCCCGGTTTGGGCAGTGCCAGCCCGGGTTTGGTCAGTCCCAGCCCCAGTGTGGGCAGTGCCAGCCCCAGTTTGGTCAGTCCCAGCCCAGTTTGGTCAGTGCCAGCCCGGGTTTGGTCAGTCCCAGCCCCAGTGTGGGCAGTGCCAGCCCCGGTGTAGGCAGTGCCAGGCCCAGTTTGGTCAGTGCCAGCCCCGGTGTGGGCAGTGCCAGGCCCAGTTTGGTCAGTGCCAGCCCCGGTGTGGGCAGTGCCCCTGTCCCCGGGCTGTGAGTGGCACGCAGCCGGCTCGCAGGGTCTGTCCCCCGAGGAGGGAGGTGTCCCCCGGTGAGGATTTGCACGGGCAGCCCACGGAACGCAGCGAGTGCCACGGTGCTGGAGGAAGTCCCTCCTCTGACGCACTGACACCACCTGTCTCTTTACTCCTGATGGCATCTGCTGGCATTTTTTCTGTGCCAAGGCATTAATATCAGAACGGAGCAGGGGAGGCAGATACCCAGTTCTGGGAGACCTGAAGTGGCAGAAGCGTCTCAGCTGTGCTGGGTCAGGGGGTGGGGCTGCCCACGGGCATCACCCCTGGGAGCAGAACACACCAGGCCGTGTGTTTGTCTCCTCTGTTTGAGGTGCCACTTAAAAAAAAAAAAAAAGTGGCAGGGGATTAAAATGCTTTGCCAGGGAGGAAGACATTATCTTAAAAATAATAAAGACTTTAGTGCCAGCATCAGGTACCAGATGGGTCGTAGAGCAATCCTTGACTTGTCCCCAAGAAAGGTAAAGCAGACAAGCTTTGCTGACATTGCTCAGTCAGCCATGAGGCACCACCAAGAAGAGGCAGATGGTCATTCCATCTCTGAAGCTATCTGGTCCTCGGCCTCTGCTGGGAATATATGTTGAGGTGCCAATTACCAGCACTTTGAGTAGTGCCTTTTGTGATCCAGCCATTAATTTAATCCTGTACCAAGATCTATAAAACTCGTTTCACAAAGAATGGCAAAGAAGGCAGGATACCAACAGGTTTTGATAAACATCCAAAATAAATAGCTATAAAACCCAGCCAAAGGCATCAAAGATAAATCAAGAGGAAAAAAAAAGTGGAACAAATTGGTGCCATGTTGCTGACAAGCAGCTCCACCGAAGATCATACGAGTCTCCTTTTAATAAGAGGAAACAGTTCAGAAACCCCTAATGAACCTCTAACCAGAGAAAATAATGTGAAGAGACAAGTGCATTCTCCCTCCCACAAAACACCATTGAGAAGAGGGAATGCTTTTCAGTCAGGACAATCAGCACCAGGTAAAGCCTGCACTGCCTCTCCCCGAGTGTATTTTACAGATCAGTGCAAGAGTGCAGCCTCCAGTGCTGCCAATATGGTCCCTTTCAAAGGCACTAAAGTTTGCAAAAGATTAATGAAAGGATCCGAAACAGACCTCCCATTCTGGTGCCACCTGTCAAGCCTGTCCTCGTGTGAAACTGCTGAATAAGTCAGCAGTGCCTGGCTCCCCTGACAGGGAGGCACACTGCAGTGTGCTGAGCTCTGGGAGCCAGGGCTGCCTCCCAACAGCCTGGGCACCGAGTGCTTCCAGCACTGCCACAGCCTGGGGACAGCCCCTGCAGCTCCCTGGGGGCTTTGGCACGGGGGGGCTGGACCAGCAGAGTGCAGAAAATCCTGCTGGGCCTCTTCTGGGGACATCCTGTCCCTTCAGGCTGGGGTGTCATGACTGGAGAACCTACTGTGATGGAGGGAGGAGTACAATCATAATAAAGTTCAGAGAGGCATAAACATTCAGAAATACAGAGGGCACAGTGATGGAAAAATATTTGCAAGGAGAGTGGAGGAGAAAACCAACTTCATCTACTGAGTTATCAAACCCAGAGTGGCCATTAGCAGTGTAATAGGAAAATCAAGTTGCTTTACAAAACAGCATAAATTCAGTCCGAACAGGACTCTGTAACTTCTGCAAAGACACAGGGAATATATTAATTAATGGCTTTAGTCATAGCACTGTTGTTGGTAGAAGATGTTGAGACAAATGTGTAAACAGAGGAGCCTTGGGAATGTCACAGTAATTTAAAGTACATAAACCTTCAAAGCACTGCCTGTGATAGAGTGATACATTGTCTTATAATTGGGCAATTGCTTTCATTCCATGATATAATTAGCAGACAATTACGGTTATGTGAAAAATCGCTCCATCTCCCTCCCTTCCAATTTGTGCTGTTTAATCCAAGCAGAGAATGTCTCTTTTTTGCTGTGTTACCAGTGGGTAACTCCATCCCCTCTGCCCAGCTGCAGTGGCAGAGCCTCTTGCCTGACTGATGTAAGGGTCAAACATTCAGGAGGGGAACTGAAATCAAGCTATTTGGACAAAATATTTCCTCTTAATACTTTTTTCCTTTCATCCTAAAAAGATACCCACTGCTGCCACAGCCTGAAGTTCAGCACAAGCCCTGCAATCAATGAAGCCAAAGCTGCAGCAGAGTTTAGATGCCCCCCGTGCCTGCGCTCTGCTCAGGGCTGTGCTAAGGAGCCAGTTTTGGCTGCAGCCCCTTTCTCTGAGGGCCACAGAATCCTGGGATACTGAGGATGGCAAAGACCTCCAAGGTCACCCAGTGCAGCCTGTGAGCACCAGAACACTGAGTGCCCCATCTCTGCAAGGTTATCCTCCCTGCAGAGTGCCAGTGCTTTGATAACCCTTGTGAAAAGCGTGGTTTCAAACCCTCGAGCTCTGCCGTGCGTTAGACCCTGGTTCCTGCTCGTGTTCTGTTATGTCTGGAGATAAGATGTCTCTGCTCTTGACTCACTCCCTCAGAACGTGCTCCTGGGTGAGGTTTGCTGTGTGTCCCTGTGCCCAGCAGAGGCTCAGGGCTCTCTGCACACTTGGAGAGCACACGGTGCAGGAAACAAGCCTGGAGTTGCCATCATTTCCTGCAGCTGGGAGTCCTTCCCTGCACACACTCACCCCTGCAACTGCCTCGGGAGGAGTTCTTATCTTTAGCAGAACTGTCTGGGTCAGCTTCAGCCAGATCTGAAGGCACAGAATTCCTGGGGTGCCTGTTTGTACCCCAGAAGAGATCAGTGCTGCCGCTCTATCCACAGATATTCCCCAGGCTGCCCCTTCTCCCTGCAAACACAGGTACCTATCACTGGAGGCTCCTTCCTTCCCAGAGCAGTTACTTCCCACGTGCACCCATAAAGAGGGGCAGGCACGTACAGAAATTTAAGAGGGAGGGGAGGGAAATGCATTTCAGATGAAAAAGAACAACAACAACCACCAGCTCTCACACTCTCTGTGCTCGCTCCTGTGGGAGACATTTATCCACGGGAAAAGCTTTACAAATTCTAAGTAAACGAAAAAAAAAATTATATTTTCATAACATTTGGGAGGAAATGCATCTTAATGGAAAATAGCTAGAGAAAAATAATAGCAGCTAGTGAGCTGAAGGAACTATATTCTCCCTGACATGCAACAACAATAGAAGCTAATGCGAGTCATTTGCAGAAGGAAAAGTGAATAGCTGTGGCATATTTGCAAAGAATATATGGCAGTTTACCAAAGGCAAAGCTCCAAGGAATACCAGCTGGGACATAAGAAGGGAGCTATCAAAGGAGGAGGGAGGGATAACGGCATCATGGGATGGCTGGCAGCGCTTCCTCAAAGCGCTCCGTGGAACGAGGCAGAGCTGGGGAACCAAGGTGGGGGTGTCACTCACGGTGGCTCGTGGCAGGGGGCCAAGGGAGGCACCAAAAACACACACGTGGGGGTTTGTAGCGTGTCTCCAGTTGGCAAATTTACCAGCTATTACAGCCGAGCTGTGAATTAGATTTTATTAATGACTAGCCTCCTGTTTCTATCAGAAAACATTTACTTCAAATGGGATTTAAAAATCAAACCCTTCTAATTAGAACACTTGCCATTTGTGGAAAATGACATCCTATGGACACTGACCTTATTATCTGGAGCCCAGGATGGCCCCTGGCTTTGTGCCCCAGCCTGGCACCTCAGCAACACAGAGCCTGGGGAACGAGGAGGCCCCCAAAATGCCACAGTAACATCCCATTTATCTGGATGCTTCCAAAAAACTGATTTCCACGTTTGGATATGTCTATGTAAAGAAGCTGCCTCTGCAGCAGAAGAAAAGTGCATCCTACATTTTGAAAAAACAAAGGTGGATAAACTCATTTTTAGCTGAATGCAGATTTTCAGCAATGTGAAACAAACTCTGTGTGATCTCCACATCCCAAATAGCACTGATTTTCAATTCCTCGGTATTTTGTTTTCTCCATGAGATAACTATGGCAGTTATTAATAATTTAGACTTTGAAAAGGGAGCTGTCTGGATTTGCGAGCGAAATTTCTCACTCATTTATGCACAAGGTAAAATTGGGACAGAATATTGGGTAACAGTTCACAGCCAGGTGATTCCAACTTCAGCTTCTCTCCAAGGCTGTCCCAGTGAACAGAAGAGCTCCTGAACTCCTGCCTGTGTTCCTGGAGGACAGTTTGTCCAGGTTTGATGGAGCACCTGTGAAGTGAGAAGGTGCTGGAGGACAGGTCTGAGGGGCTGGTGCCCCCCCCAGGTTGAATTTAGGGGCAAGAATGAGCTGTGTGACAGTCAATCCACTGCAGCTTCTCCTCAGAGCAGCACAGAGCCTGGCCCAGGGACAGCAGCTGCCAAAACTCAAATTATGACACACTCAAATCCACTTCCAGAAGTACTGAGGGCCTGGGTTTTATTCTCCAGGATATTAGTGACAGTGTATTTTGTCACTTCTTAAAGAACATTTGGCTGCAGCTCTAGGATTCCTCTTTTTTTTAGGATTTCACGAAGGGGCTCAAAAATTGCAACAAATAGCTCGGAAAAGACAAAGAAGAATCCTGTCATTGCACTGATTGTAGCTACGGTGCAGTTCAGTGCAATGTGATAATTGGTCTCCTGGAAATCATTCCTCAAGTTCGTACTGTGATATAGCCTGATATAAATCTGAGCCAACCATACAGTTCCCATTCCAGTGTGCTGCCATCAACCGGTACGTTAATCCCATTAAAAGCAGCTTCTCGGGAAGAACAGAAGTTGCACTGGTGGGGGGAGAAAGGAGGGGGTAAGTTTCTAAGTGTTGGTAGAACCCACTTCCCACTCCCATCCCCAGCTCTCTAAATTACAGATCCAAGATCTGTGTTCAAATTACTGACAAGGTTACCAGCTGGAACTTTACACTCAATTCAATTATTTTATATTGTACCTTCAGGCTCCATTCCAGAGTGACTCTTAAAGAATAATCAGACTTATTCAATAGGCAATCAAAATGAAATTACTTTGTGTAAGTACAACAAGGTTACACACTTGGTGCAGCCTGTAAGTTATGTGCTGCTGGTTTCCAGGGCTCTAAGATTTTGACTCTGATTATCTGTGATGTGCAGGAAAGAATCTCCTCACAAGCTTCAGCTTGACCTTTTTACTGTCTCCACCACGCCTTGGATAAACAGGGAGAAGCCAACAGTGCAAACAAATTACAAAGCAGTTGAAAGTGGTGCTTTATACTGGAACTACTCCTGGAAGCAGCCCTCGATGGACTGGCCTCCTCCAGGCATTACCAAACCCAACTCACACCTCAGTAAAGGTTCTTCAGCTTGAACGCCCAGATACTACAATGATTTGAACAAAAATGTAAGATTAGATTGTTTCTCATACAAAATGAAGGGTCTCAGCTCTGTACTTTGTAGCCCAGAAATTTGTCTCCCGTAAACACAACAACTCCTAGCGCTGGATCTCAGGGGTGATTGGGAGGCAGTGACACAAAACTCTGAAACCCAGCTGGAGACGACACCAACCCAAACCCCACGGTCTGACCTGAGCCCCACTGAACTCCGAGAGGGTGGGAGTGTGTCCCGAATTTAAAAGGCATCCCTGGGGATGTCTGAGCCGAGAGCGCCCGAGGAGCCAAAGCCTGCAGGAAATGGTCAGGAATTTCAGCCCAGGAGCTTTGTGGGATCGCACTCAGTGGTCCTGCAGCTTTCCTTCCAGGAATGTAAACAGCTCTCCCTGCAATGTCTCTGTTATGTCTCTGCTCCGTTACAATTTCCTGACCAGGGCAGCTGCCAAGAGCCCGGGAATGGAGCCACTGGGAGGAGCAGCTCCATCCCTGGGATCTGAGCAGGCTCTGGGAGCCCAGGATCACCAACCCTGCTGGAGACACAACGAGGGCATTTCGTTATTCCCACCCCAATTTCTGCAAAGACTGTGAGGTTGGGCTCTCAGGCTCTCAAGGTGACTCTTGAAGACAGTCAGAGTCTCCATCAGGTGAGATGGAGCATCCCTGTGGATGCACCGAGCCCTTTATTCCCATGGGAGAGGCTGCTGGCCCAGCCTTGCCCCCTGCACTGCCCACAGCTCTGGGCAAGGAGCAGATCTGCTTTGCTGGGCTGGCACAGGAGGGTGGGTGCACAGTGTTTGGCTCTACATTTCATCGTTTTCAACTGCACAAAAGGGATGTAAGAAATTGGTAATAAAAATGGGAATTTATATTAGGAGCGGTGTTTCGCATTTAATTTGACTAAAAAATAGGACTACACAAGATACGGTGTAGAAATTGCTCTTCATTTGTGGATTAGTGAGATTAGAGGTCTGAATTTTTGAGAGTTTAAAGGCACTGTAAAATTACAATATAACATTTGATTAAATCCACAAAGCTTTACTAAAGCTCTCACAGCACTGAGACACAACTATTGCCTCGGAAGGCCCCAGGATGTGCAAAGCCAGAGCTTGATGTGGTTATTACTTCCAACCGAACTACAAGGATAATGACAAATTATTAATTGTGTACCATTTTGATAAAAAATCATTAATCTGACTTTGACAGTGGCCATAAATAGGCTGAGCAGTTTTCAGAGACTTTGCCTGTCCTCCTACACAGTGCTTTCCTTCATGACAGCAGCTGAAAAAAAACAAACTCATCCTCTTAATACATTTAGGGTTTGGAAATGCATTTTCAGTGAAGTAACTCATCCTTCCTCCTGGGCCGTTGGTAATCAAGTTTCCTGGCAGTGGAAGATCCCCTTTTGCATCCAGCTGGTTGCCTGCAGGGCGGTGGAGGACGGTGGGTCGGTGAGCTGGAGGATCTTGGTCTGAGGGGAGGGCAGAGGATTTGCTGGGGCTGAGACTGCAGGGAAGGTTTGGCTGAGGTGAGGCCAAAGGGAGAAGCAGCCACACCATCAGCTGCTCCCCCTGTTTGGGAGTGAGAGGAGAAAAACCACCTTGGAGCACTCGACTGAACGGAAAGAAGAGACAAAAGTACAGAATAACGAACCAAACTGGCTGGAGTAAAACATCCCATGGTCTTCATTCCTGTCTCCAGTTTGTTGTTCCTTCCTTGGCCTCACCAGGTTTATTCCAGCTTTACAGCACTTGGAGAAGTTGCTCTGGCTCTCCTTGTTTTCCATTTGATACAAATTCAAATCAGTTCTCTGTCCTCTTGCACCAAATCACTTGGCTGCTTGTTCTGACTGCAATCCTGACTAAAGATAGGCAGGAACTAGAGCTGAAAGCTCGTTCTCCTTAGAGACCTCACTTCTCTCTGTTAGCAGCTCTCTCAGAACTCAATCCTTTGCCATTTAGCCACCTCCACAAAACAAGAAGTTAATGGCAACAACTTTTAAAATTGTGGATTTTATGATTTTATGTATGCAAGCTGATGTAGCAGGAGAATAGCAACAAATGAGAAATGGCAATTAACACTCCCGGAGTAAAGCCTGTTATTTCTCCTGTTCCTCAGCCCTTCTCTCACAAAATGCTTTCAGAAAGAAGGCAGCTGATTCTAGCAAGCAAGAATACACATTTCAGAATTCCATTCCATTGCTTTTCCAAAAACAAAAATATGTAGGAAGAACATTTCAGTATAACTAATTAGCAGGCTCTGTGTCCTCATCGTTAAATCCAGGGACATCTCTAAAAGACTCCTCATCCAAGTCTACTTCAGGTAATAAAATGACAATATTTAAAAGATTAAATTGCTATTTTTTTCCCCCCACTAAATCAGATTCAAAATGATTCTGGAAAATGAGCACATGTTCCTAGGGAACATAATTCTCTGGAACTGTTTCCTTCCGCAGAAGTGGCAGAAGTGATTTCTTTTCCTGTATGTGCTGCCTAACTGGTACCCTCCTGCCCTGGCAGGGGCCGAGGGCTCCCTTTGCTGTTCAGTCATCCCTGGCTGCTCACACAGACCCACCATGTACAGAGGGTTTTGACAAGACCCAGAGAAGCTTCGTTGTTGTGGGAGTTCCTCCAAATCAATTATCTGGAAATTTCAACCCTTTTGAAACTTGTCCATCATTAATCTCTGAGATAACGCGGCATGGAATAATATCTGCTCCTCGTAGATCACACAAACAGGGGAAACATCTGTGGCCGTGTGCCTGAATGGTCTTTGTTCACCGCTGCTTTGAACGGAGCTAGGAACACATTTGGGTAGGAAAGGAGAGCTTAGTTTAACGAAAAAGAAAATCTTTGGTAATGCAGAGAATTTCTGTCAACTCCAAGTCACTGGAGAGTTCTGGGGCCATTGGTGTTTGCCATCCACGGAGCCAACTCCTCGTGTCTGCGTGCAGCTCAGCCGTGCTGCCACGGGCAGGCCAGCCATCAGCTGCTCAGAAATCCTCATTCCTCTGCAAATTAGTTCACCTCATTCCGTGGCCAAATCACTCCGTTGTCAATTCCCCCTTTGGCCTTTGCAGTTAATGGGATCTGCTCTTCGTCGCTCCGCAGGGATTTCTTACTCCCATTATGAAAGAGAAAACCCCTCTCTCAATTCAAGTGGAATTCATTTTCCTAAATATACAACCACAAGTTGCCTCCTTTTGTTTTAGGGCAGTAGATTGGGGAGCGTTTTGCGTTGATTACGAACGAGAGATGCCTTTAAAACTTGGAATGAAAAATGTGCTGCTTTTCATTCAAGTACATCCTGAAATGAAACACCTCCTGGATTTTGCTCAGTATTTTCTCTGTTTACCTCTCCCCTCTATATCCAGGGTTAAAAAGGTGGGTTTAACCCTGCATATTCTACAGCTAGAAAATGCAAATGCAGGTTTACAGGCATTTGTAGCGGGGCAAAGAGCAGACCTGCAGTGAATCCCCCTCCCATGGCCTGGGCTGAGCCCAGAGCACCACCAAGACAAACACCTTGAGGGAGCCACTTCAGAGTATTGAGAGAGCCACGGACACAGGTTCCTTCTCCTTGCCTCTGTTGAGAGGCTCTGCCACAAGAGATCCATCCCTTTGAAACTTTAAACACGTGCTTTTGAGCTCCTTCACGGGCCGGGCCCGACGCTCCATCCAGGCCTCCTGCCATGAGCCTCATGCACTTTATGGGAACCTCCAGGGCTGGCTTTAATCTGCTTTCCCAGAGTCCCTGCTCTCCAAAATGCATGTACCAGGGAGAAAGGGAAGGAAAGAGAGACAAGAAATCAAAGCACGAGGAGAGCGCTCATCTCGCTGTCAGGCCTCAGCCCTTCACCTCAGGTGCTGCACTGGGGGGACCCTTCTCCCTCTGGATTGCGTAAATGAGGAAGCTGTTCCCTCCGTGGTCCTGGAAAGACATATGTGCTTCATTATCTGGATTCCTTGTATTGTTTCAGCTTGTCGTTGCTGGCTGGGAACATGCAGCCTTGAGCTGTTCCCATTTTTAAAATGCACTTTTTTCTGCCCCGGATTCTTGCCAAGTGGAGATTTAAGTGCACTATTACTTTTATAGAAGACTATTAAGAGTTATTAGATCCCATTAGAGCAGACTATGCTCTTTAAAAGGAAAAAAAAAAAGAAAAGAATCCTTTCCTTTATTTTTGAACAACCATTTATACTCATTTAAATCTGACAGAATGTTTGTATCAATGCAAACACAGTTAATTATATCTTAGATCTGTGAGAACCTTTCTTGTTTATTTTTTTTTTTTTTAAAGTTTTACTAGTCTCCCCTAAAGACTGTGTTTTACTTGTGTGGCTTTAAGGCAAGTCTGAACCATCGTGGGTGCGAGGTGCACTGGGTGTTCTGGCATGGATGGCACGAGAAGAGTTGGAGAGAAGTGATGGAAACTGAATCCCAGCACGATCCCTATCCACGTTGTCCCCAGGGCCAGGTGAATCCTCGGCTCACCAACACTAAAACATCAATCCTTGTATCAGCAGAAGCGGGATCAGACCCTCCATTGCAGGGGGAATGTGACTTGGTGTTACTGATAGGCACCACCACCAGAAGGACTGCACAAATCCCCCTTCCTGGGTGGTGGTGCTGTTGTAAAGACAGGATTAATGCTTGGATTAATTGCTTGTCCCTTCCAAGTTTCCTTCATGCCTCCTCCTTTCTTTGCAGTTTACACCCAGTTCTCCAGATTTCTCCACATTACTTCTTTGTCTCAAGCCAATTTCCAACGAAATGAGTCAAAAATGTCTCAAAGGAGTAAAGAATTAGATGTGCTGACACTGTGTTTTCTGAGAGCCGTCTGGGAGATGAGCTCTGACGTTCTCCCTTCCCTTATGGCAGCATTTGCTGTGTGGAACATTCTCAGTAGCCCGGCCCTGTGGGTTTGATCTGCTTAAACTCTAATTTGTATAACCCACTTTGGGAAGAATGATATGTCTTCCTGGAAAACATTCCATTTCCCTTCCCATCCCTTCCCCTCTCGAAGACACACTGTGAGGAGATGACTAAATGCTGCCACAGGAGGGAGAAAAACAAACAGGAAAGAATTAAAAGGGCCTCGGATAGAGCATCAATTATTCAGCTTTTCCCCTCCCTGAACTGCCCTGCAGCCAGCACATGCACAGCACCTCCCTCTGGATGAGCCTTTGGCAGGAGCAGCAGATCCATTAACGCTCCATCACTTGGCCACGAGGAGGATCCTCCCTGCAGAAAACTTCGCAGGAACTTTCGCTGCAGAGGAGGGAGAAAGTGGGAGGGGGGGGAAAACATCCCGGTCCTGTGAGGAATCGTGTTTGAAGTGGCTTCTCAGAGCAGAAAGCAAGGCCAGGATCAGCAGTAATTGTTGCAAAGTGTATATGCTCCTGGACCTGAAGAGTTGGTGCAGGGAAAAACGACTCATTCCATTCTTCCCCCAAGGAGGGACAATGCCATAGGATTAGCCTTTTCCCCGCTGCTCTTTTTTGTTTTGGAATCTTCTTTCAGAAAATGTATAAAGTAGATGATAAATTATTCTTCCTACGCCAGGAATTTTCCATTTTGAGTTTTATCTGTTGCTGGGTTTTGGCACCATTAAACTGTTAAGGATGAATTTAAAAGTAATTGAGAATCTGGCTCCCTGGATTGTAGTTTGGGGCTTTCCTGCAGAACAGGAAAGGTTTGGTGTTCAGGAAAGCTCTTTGATTTTTGATGAAGCTCAGGAGTGCCTGTTGTCCTTGCAGACAACCAACTTCACCTGGGCACTGATTGTCTTTCCTCTGCCTTCCCCTCTCTGCGCTCTGTGGGTTTTCCAGGAAGGCTGACGAGTTTCAGAAAGGCAGAGAAGAATTACCATAACATGGAAAACAGTTTGAGAAGGAAACCAGCAAGGAGCCCTCAGCACTCTGCTGAAAATCCTGCAGCTGATGTCAGGAAGCAAAGGGCTGGTAATCAGAGGACATGCAGCAACCTAGCTGAAAAGCTGTTGGAGGGGAAACACAACAAGGATTTAACGCAGAGGTCAAGAATTAGATTTGGGAGAGTCACAAGACCTGGAAAGAATGATGGATGAAGTGGAAAGCGATTTAAAAAATGTTTATTTTATATTCTATCAGGGTCTGGAAGTGAATGCATCACAGTGAGATGGTGTGCGTGCAGATGACAAGGAAATGGGGTTTGTTTCAGAAGAGATTAAAGAACTATCATCTACTATCAGACCACAGGAAGACAAAACAAGCTATTACAGAAATCCAGCAGGGAAATACCCTGGCTCTGAGGCAGGTCCCACTGCTGTCCTCTGTCCCCCAGACTGAACAGGATGGATTTTTAAGGGTTTACGCTTCATCCTCTTTACTTTCCTGACTGGTCTGTGTGAGCTGAAAGGAACACCATCTGGACAGGTCAGTGCAGCAGCAGTGGTAGTTTACAGAAGCTGGAACAAATATTGGAATTATAGTTGTTCTTTTTTTTCCAAGGAAAGGAGAGGAGTGGAAATGGAAAAATGTCAGAGAAAAAAACCCCCATGCAGGGCCCAAACTTGAGAGCTGAGGAAGTCTGCAATGGAGAATGTAGTTGAGACAGCTGTGCTGGGCCTTACCTAACCTGGGCTGACCAAGGCACTTCCATGAGATCATTCCATTAGCCTGTTGCTCCAGCCCTTGCTCCTGACACCTATTAAATCTCCAGCACTGCAGTCTGGGGTTGTCAGGGTAGCACTGCATGGGACACAACACAGTCCATGTGCACGTGGGCAACGACACAGACCCTGCCCTGAAGCAATTTGTTCTTTCCTTGCCTGTCTTTTCAGGATATTTCACTCCATGCACATTTTAGGATTGGTTTAGAGAACCAAAGGAATGATTCACTCTCTGTCTGGGCTGTTTAATGCCAGGTGAGAGTAGGAAAGCTGGTGTCAGGGCTTGGGCCTGCACTTATCCTTGCAGGAAATATCCCTCTTGATTTCAAAAGAATAGAGAAAGGATTCATTCATATTCACAATAGTCACAAGATCTTGAAAGTTTTTGCTGTCTTGTCCCAGAGGAACCCACAGTTACCTGCTCTACGTTTGCACTGTAGATAACAAAGACCTTACACAACATTTTATGTTGATTGTCCTCGAAGAAGTTTTCTTTGGGACATCCTCTGAATATCTCTCATTTCTAGACCTCAAGAGAACAGTTTCCCACTCCCTTCTGTTTGGTCCTGCCCACAAAGCTGAGCTCCACGTGGAGCACCTGGGATTGCCACCAATCCCAAAGTCTGTGCCCAGGAACTGTATCTGCTACCCCGTGTGGCTGGAGGAGCAGAGACACATCCTGCAGGCCATCCCTCCTCACAGAGCTCAATCACCTTGAGTAAGTCTTTTATTGAAGTAAAACCTGACTGGCAACTAAGAGACTGGCTAGTAAGTTGCTTCTCACTTCCACCAGGAGCCTGGAAGTGCAGGACAGAATCCAGAGAAGATTTTCTGGAAAACGAAGAGAGGCCCAGTAAAGTCTCTAAGCCTGGGCAAGTCAATAAACTGTCACAGTTGCCCAGAAGGAATTGGCTTGTCTTAGATAAACTTACAAAAGGCCCTGAAAAAACAGAACTTTTTTAAATGGCAGAGATTAATTTTCTGACTTCAAAGAGGTATTAATGCAGAGTTTGGCTGAGGTTTCCTGTGCAAGCAGTTTCCCCCCGAGCAATGATTTCAGAATCCGCCTTGTTTCAAGGCTGGCATTTGCTGCAGCTGCAGACCTGGAGTATTTTCGATCCCCTCTGAGTGCTGGAACAGTATCCAACAATTAAACCACAACCCAAAAACAATCAAACATCTGTTTGGAGGCTGCTTAGTGACTGACGTTCTCCTGCCAGCAAAAACACTGGAGCTGCTGAGTGATTCCTGTCTTGTGTGTGTGGATGTGCTGCCTGTGTGGGGTTTTGTTCTTCCCAGCAGTGAGACTGCGTGTGTGTAAATATGCTGAGGAGCATTTTTACTGCAATGTATGGATGTGCCCACAGAGTTTACTTGTGGAAGTATTTTTTGTTGATATGAGCACACGTGTTTGAGTGTCAGCTTGGGACTGGTGTGCTGGAGGTGGCTCTGGAGGAAGCAAAGGAGGACGAGGACTGTGAGCCTGGGCTCAGGTACGTGTTCATGGAATGCTCTCTGCTGGGGTATGTTTATTTACAGGTATCTACCTGTTTTTATTTTGGGCCAAAGTTAGGATTGTGGCTGCATGTAGTTTCAGGCAGAGACAAGTATTTTGGAGAGAGGACACGTGTGTGTGGAGTGGCCATGTATGTGCACATGCAGGAGTGGGTTTGTGCTTTTTGATGCATTCTGCACCTGATCTTTGAGTTCTGCCATCGAGCTGATCAGCTCCTCGGGCCAGAGGAGTTGATGTCCTTCCCTGCAGGCCCAGGGAGGGGATCTCAGACTGCTGGCAGCACTTCAGAACTGGGCTCAAGGGAAGAACCAGGTCTGGCCCTGATGGCATCTCAGACTCTCTACATCAAACCCCTCTGATTTCAAGAGCTCTTGGGACCACAGCAGAGGCTCTGGGGATGATTCAACTCCAGGGCTTTGGGAACAGGGATGGGGTAATGAAATCAGGTCTGTCTGCTTGGAGGACAAATTCCTCTCCCTCCCAAAAGCACTTCCAGACTCCATGCAGGTAGCTGCCTTTGTCCTATTTTATTTATAGCCTTCAAATAACCACGGGCTGTTGAAAGCACCATGCAAATGGCATTTATTCCCAACAGGAACTCCCACCCTATAAAACTAAGCCCAGCCTTTGGAAAAGGCAATTGTTCCCACTCCCAGCCCAGTGACAGCTTGTGCTGCTCCTCCCAGCCCCCCCGAGCTGTCCAGGTTGCTCTCTGCCATTTGTGGGGGCTCCCTGTCCCTGAGTCACTGCAGTGGGTGCAGGAGGGACCATCAGCACCTCCAGTGACAGACTCTGGGCCACCCACAGCCTGCATTTCGGGAGCATTCCGCTGTCTGGGAGAGAGCAGCTGGAGGTTTGTGCTTGAGCCCAGTTCTCAAATATCCTCTCGCTGAAGCACAAGAACAGGCTGTTACAGGAAAGGAGGATTTGATGATCTTCCCACCGTGAACCCCACAGCTTAACTTATTGTTCTAATCACCTATTCCTTTGTACCAGCACTATTTTCCTTTTCACCAGCTTAAGCTGAAGGAGAAAGTTCACTGGGAAACAGCTTTGCCTCAGAGATCAGCGGCAGTTCTGCTCTCCCAGAGCACAGAGGGCAGCAGGAATTGGTAGTTCTGTCGTGGCTGCTGCCCAGGGGCTGGAGAACACAACCCCAAATTTATCTCTGCTCACCAACATTTTCTCATCGGTCAAACGGGGCCAGGATTTACTGTGGGGAGAGAGGCTCGTGCAACACCCCATTTCCTCCTGAGGGACTCCTGACCTCAGGGGAGTTACAGAAGGACACCCTTGCACCCCCCAGGCTGCTGCCTGCAGTGAACAGGCACGTGCTGTCCCACTCCTCCTCTTCCCAACACGAGACCCCTCCCCAGGGAATAAGGTACTGATCCTGACAAAAGGCCCTTCCTCAGCATTAGCAGCTGCTCAGCTTCTAACTCTTGGTTTCCCACAAACTCCAGCTCCCGAAAAATATGAAGTGCAACTTTAGGAAGCTCTCAGCTGTCTCCCACTTCGCTCGTTTCCATAACAGATGTGAAATAAATTTTAGTCTCTCTTCTATTCCTGTCTTGTCTGTCTCTAAATTTTGAGACCCTGGAACTTTGAACTGTTCCCTTAAAATTTATTCCTTCTTTGTTGCAGGAGTTTTGAGTGATACTTGAAGCTCTTTTACTCTGTGGACTAACACCCTCCCACTAATTAAACCAAACCTCAGAAAGCCCCAAACTTTAAATTTTGGTTCAGTATTCAGCCAACCAACAAATAATGTGAGAATGTGAAAACAAACAGTAAAACACAAACTCAGTACGGGTGTGATGTCTTGAAGATAAAGGTGTGGTATTGCTCAGTGAATTCAAGGGATAAAACCTGGCATTCCTTTTGGGAATATGAAATGGCACCTGAGTGTCTCCCTGAGCAGGTGGAGGTTCCCAGACTGGAGAGGTACTTGCCGTGCACGGGCCATGCAGGCTGAGAACAGCAGCAGTTCCCGTGCTCTGTCCCGGAGCAGGAGGGTCCAACCCCCACATCTGCCCCCCCTGCACAGCTGGGAGTTGTTGGGGAGCCATCCCTGCCTGCCCAGCTGCCCTCCCATTCACTGTCACTCACAGGGAGCTGTTTCACAGTCCTCACTGCAAACAATGGCACCTTTCAGGAACGAAATCAGATCCTGACTCTGCTAGCAAGGCAGCTGGGGGGCACAGGAAAGCTCCTGCTCGCTGTCTCTTCCTTGTCTCACCAGCTCTGGATTCAAGGAATCCCAGTTAAACACCCATAGCCCCTTCAGAGAGGTCAGAGTTGCAGAGGAGACTGGAAATGCAGGGTACTCTGCAGGAAAGAATGTGGGGAGAGGATAAACAGCTCACAATTTTGGTGGAAAGAGAAGGAGTATACATGGCAGTGGATCACAGAATGTAAAAAGAAAGAAATACAGCAAGGATGAGCACTGAGTTTCACTGCTGCTGGGATTCCTGGAGAAGACCCCCTGCTTTATGAATGTAAGGTCTATATAGGGGAAAATGTTTTCCATGGTGTTCAAGTACAGGACCCGGACTGAGGAGCTGCTCAGGGTAGGATGGCTCAATAAGGGCCACACTGGGGGTGCAAACATCCCCCTGACAAACTGACTAAATAAGGTTTGCAGTCCCCCTGACACGAGCTGGTCTCCTTTATTCACCTCCTGAAATCATTCAGTTGGCAGTGGATGCAGATTTGCCTCCATGGCTTGCATGGTGGCATTTGGGCAGTGGGATGTTACCCAGAGGAGAAGCCAGAAAGGCCAAAACATTTTATTTGCAAAGAAAGGGCAGGGGGGAGATGTGAAAGTGAAATTCTTTCATATAAAAGAGAAAGTTCTCCTTAATTTGAGAAAAATGACTGTTTCCTACAGTAGAAGAAAAAAAGTTCCTGGAAGACTTAGGTTTGTTTTTTTTTTCCCCCCCAAACCACAAACTTCCCAAAGTGCAAGGACTCCCAAGCTCCTCATCCTCACTTCCAGAGCACAGGTGTCCTTCCCAAAGCCCAGCCTTGCTGGCAGCTCCTCTGGCCCTGATTGCTGGGCTGGTTGGACAGGACACCGGTCAGGTTGTAACACACCATCCTGTGATGGGTTTGTTGTGCTTTCAGCTCCCTGGAAGCTTTCCAGGAGTACCAGGCAAGGAAACGAAATCTTCATCCCAAGGAAGATGTCCCTTTCCAGAATTGTTAATCTTTCCTTATGACATGGTTTGCAGTACAAACACACCCAGAGGGGCTCTGTTCACGGCGGGGACCAAAGCGGGGTCGTTACACTGGTCCATGTGTTAACAATAACTCAGACTTTTATTTGCCCTGTTTCACCAGCACAGCTGCTCTTGGTTTTCCTGATGGCCCCACCCAGGGACACTTGGAACACCAGCAGACACACGTATGTATCACAGGGAGTGATGCTTTCCATCGTTATTAGAGCTGGGCTCCCCTTAGCATGCAATGTTATCATAACAACCCCATGACTACACGGTTTCTGTCACTGTGTAAACTCCACTTATGCTGCAATCAGCAGAATTAGAAGGCAGATTCGGTTTCTACATATCACTTCTGATTAATTTTTGCATTACAGAGACTGGAGGCAATTCCAGAGCCTGTGGATGATCCAGATTCCAGCCATTTGCAGGTCAGTCCACCAGCACGTTCAGCGAAGCCATTCCAGAGTTCTAAAGAAATCAATGCGTGGAGGGGCAAAGGCAACTGAGACTTAGAAAGTTTAATTTTAAGAGTTTTGTGAGTGATGAGTGTTTTCTGAAAAAAAAAAAAATCCACAAAGTTAGATACAACACCAAGGACTATCACAGGGTGAAATTATTGGAGGTCTGGAGAAATTTGCTTTTACTGAGATGATTATTAGTCCAAGGAAGTTATTTAAGATCTCAAAAAGATGATTGACAAGTGACTTAAATAGACCATGCAAGATGGAAAGATTGATTCTGGGAAGAAGCAATGGCTTTAAGATGAAGCCAGGAAGATTTAGAATCTGGACTCCAGTGTTTGGATGAAGCCCTCAGGAGCTCCCCAGTTCCCCACAGGGATCCTGTCTGCCTTGCCCACAGCACTGTGTGTTCCCTGGCATACTGATGGATGTGCTTCATCAGTTCACAAAGGCCACCCAAAACTCTACCAGCCCAGCATCAGAATTTTGCACCTTGAAATCAGAACTGCACAAGGACGAGGAACAAACGACCAGCCCTACAGTGAAATCTGAGGAAAGGATCCACTTGTGGCCCAGATTCCTGTTCATCAAACATCTTCCTAATTGATTCTGAGCTCGCTGTAAACCTCCAGCCTGGGCTTTGAAGGAAGTCAGAGCAGATGATGCCAAATGGGTCCTGGAGGTACAGATCTGCATCTGAAGGGCTGCAAGCACCGTCCACAGCTGCGAGACAGGAGCCCCACTGAGCCTGCACAGAATCATCCCAAAGGAGGAGAGGAAGGGATGGGGTCCATCAGAAGAGCAGTGACACCTCACGCTCCTGACAAGGGGGAACCAGCACAACGGGGGCTGGTTTGTTCCTTCGTTTACCAGAGAGACCTGACAGCAAAATAAACACTGAGCACTGAAAAACAGTTTACAGTGATGAACTCTGCTAAATCCAACCTCTTTTACAAGGGAATACCAAAGCAGATTTTAAACATTTGGCAGCTTATCAGAAGCCAGAGGAAGATTAACTATGTGAGTGAAAAATCAGGCTGAGAAACCAAAAACAGCTTTTCACAACCAAGGAGAGCCAAGGAGGAACAGAGTCGAAAAAGCATTTGGAAAGAAATGTTGAGATCATCACACTCTGAGGAAAGAGATTATGGAAGCAAGAGGAGTTTGAATTCCTTCTGGAAGTGTGCAGGTATTTTTTTTAGGTAACACTTGGACTGTGTAACAGCACAGGGTCGCTCCGAAACAACAGCAAGTGCACTGGTGCTCGCAGGGGTGCTGTGCTGGTGGTGAGCACAGACAGCACAGACACACGAGGTGGTTTGTGTAAAAGTCACCAAAATGGAATGCCTGACGCTCCCAGACTCCCTGTCTGGTTTGGCACATCTCTGCTGCAGCTCCAAACCTCTCCTGGCTGGGGAACTGATACTCACAGGGCCTTGGGTTAGGAAAGGCTTCCTTCTGGGTGCAACAAAACACAAAATTCATTACCACTCGGTGTTATTAAAGAACAGCATGAAAAGTTTGGGTTTCCAGCTCAGTGTTCAATTCCAAATACAACAAACATATTCCACTTCCTACATTCCCATGGAAATTCCAGAGCCTACAGACTCTTCACTTGTTTTTAAACAGTTGTGTTTGAAGTTAAAAAGCTTTGCCTCCCCTTTCAGAGGTGCACGATCCCTGCACACCTCTCTTACACCTCCCCAGAGGAACTGGGACTCCTGAGTGGAGTTCACACTCTGTGCTTTCAGCTCTGAATTGCTGCAGACACTGAAGTGTCTCCCTGTGTCCCTGAGCCTGTGGTGGAGCAGCTCCAGAGATAAACAAAGGTTCCCAGTCAAACCTCCAGCTTGCTGTATTCCTTTTAAGGAATTTTAATTTTTCCAGTGCAGTTAGACAAGGCATTACACACATTTCAGACACACTTCTTCACTTGTTAGGAAAAAAAAAGAGAGAGAAGGGAAGGGGAGCCAAAAGCTCTCAGAGTCTTTTCTGGCTGATCTCAGCCCTAGGAATTCCCCAATCACGACAGCGCTCGGCTCGAGCTGAGGAAATGCTGTCGATGAGCAAAAGCATTCCAGATGTTTAGTGAAAGCCACTTCAAGAGGAAGGGAAAGTGGAAGGGAGAGAAGGCATGTGAGGTGACCCCACCCTGGGCAGGGAGCACAGCGGGGCCCTGTCCCCTCTCGGGGCTGGGTGCAGCTCTCACACTCCCCCCTCCCGCAGCAATCAGAGCTCCAGGGCAATCCTTTGTAGCCTTCCTGATTTGCACCATTAGGTAATCACACAGAGAAATCAGAATTTGAGTTTTATGGGAGTTTTTACATAGAACTTTATATAGAAGATGTATAGAATATTCCCTCACAATTCCCATGCAGTTTCTTGGGAATTACCATCCTTACAGGACGGTCCCTGACAGGTCCAGAGGGACCTCCAGGGGCAGGGACAGAGTTAGAACAGCAAGTTCTTCAGGAGGAGAATCCTGGGAAAGGCTCTGCAGCCCCTGCTCAGGAACTGTCCAGGACTGAGCTCAGCAGCTCGTCCTGCAGGGAGGCAGAGCTGGCAGGGCTCGTGGACAGGATGACCTCAGAGGTTTTTTCCACCTCTGATGTCTGTGATTACGTGATCCCGCCCCAATACGGGACCAGAGGAGCTGACAGTTACATCTGCAGGTTCTCTTAAAAAGTTATTGACTCTGCCCATGGAACAGACCGAAAAGCGAAGGGAAAAACCGCAGATGAGCATTAGGAAATGAGGGGGGGTGTCAAATTCTGTTAATAATTCCTCCAAAGAGCCGTAAGTGGGAATGAGGATGCAATGAAAGCAAAGGTTGGTCTCAGTTTAAGAGCCCAGTGAAGATGTGACCAGATGATCCTGAGCAGAAAGATGCTCATTACGTCAGCTTTAGCACTGCCACACAGCCAGGAATGAAGGGCTTGGAATTTGGGGTTTTCTTCAGCACATAAAAGAAAACGTGTCTCTCCAAAGCAGAGCTGGGTTCCAGAATCTCAGAACTCCTCTGCTCCCGCAGGTGTCCTTGTGTAATATATTTTCTAACGCATTTTTAAAATTAAAAATAATAAAAACCCTAATGGTGCTTTCTTGGCTATGGAAATCAGAGCAGTTATGAAAAAGCAATAAAGCAGCCTTTCTCTTTTAGCTGCCAACAACTCCAGAAACATGTTTGCTGGAACTCTGACCCCTTACCCAGAAAACATTAAAACAACTGCAACTTGATACAATTAACTGGTATTAGATTCAAAGTTTGTGAGGCCAACTGGCTTTTATGATATATTTCTTGGTACTTACACACTAATGGAAAAACTCCAAACTTTTGAAAAATATATTCCAGATAGGCTGACTGTTAGCTTGTTTTTTTAAAGCACATGCTTTAGCAACTGCTCATCCTGCGTGCAAAGGAGGGAAAGCAGAGACACGGGATCTCTCCTGCTGTACACCCAAGGGGCTTTTCTGTCCCCTTCAGAAGACATCAACAGTGGCAATATTGGAGGTGTTATGGATGAAGCTTTCACTGCACTCCTCAAAGTACCAGTATCACAGCCGTAACGTTTCCCAAGCCTTCCTTCCCCAGCTGAACGCTGAGAGAGGTCCATAAACCCCACCCTAAACCACAGAATCCCAGAGTGGTTTGGGTGGGAAGGGACCTTAAAGCCCATCCCATTCCAGTGTTTTTGAGGTGCTGCCCCTATTTCATTGGCACTGATAAACAAACCCCCCTGCCCAGGGCGCTGTTACCTTGAAGAGGTAAAACTGAATGGAATTCACGAACAAATTGCTCCAGCTCTCTGAGTGATCAGTTCCAATCACTACTAATAATAGAACTTTTCCTTCAAAGAATTGCTTTCACCTTATAAAGTCAGAGCTTGAAACCCCCTTAATCTTTAATAGAGCCTGCAACAATTACTACAATGCAGAGAGGACCCACAAATTGGGAGCCCCCTGTGATTATCTCCTTCTCCAACCAACTCTTCTGACGACCATAAATAACAGTAAAATTACCATAAAAATTAATAGTACTCCAGTTAAAGAAAATCATTATGTAAAGGTTTATGAATTTTGCAGCCATTAATAGACATAAGTTAATGAGCCATAGGCTTTCCAGAATATGATATCAGATATTTTTCCACCGATGAAACTTTCAGAGTTCCGAATCCTTCAGAGGTCACCAACTTCAAAAATGGAGCAGAAAGTTACTGCTTAATACCAGTGTGAGTAAAAATGAAACAGAAGCATTAGAGCAAGTACCATCCATGGAATTTGAAGAGTCTAATAGAGCAAGGTCAGGAAATCTACTGTGTCAACAACTTGGAATGAAGAAAGATGGGACTAAAATATCCAAGATGAATAAGAAGCATTTTGAACACTCTGTGTATTTAAAATTCAACTTGTGTTCATTGTTTTATCATTGAAAAAGTATTGGCAATTAATAGTTTTTGATCCTAGAGGCGAAAGCCTCAAGACTGTTCTATAACAAAGGATATGAGATAGTATAAAATGGCATTTAAAAAAATAATAAATCAATCTGAGACCCACTGCTGAATGCAGGTGGTAAGAATCACAACCAAGCAAACATAAAATGGTTTATATGTCCTAGTTATCTTGTTACACTTTGAATTACAATTACAAAACATCAGATTCCACATCCTAAACATACTTAAACATTCAAATTTTACATGCACATTTTTTATGGTAAAACACGACAGACAAAAGATAAAAATGGCTTCGCTTTAAAGCGGGAATAAAAAACCCAACCCACCAAAAAACCCACCCTACACGTCCCAAGAGCCGAGTTAAAGATTCAGAAGTCAGGGCTAGGAGGGAAAAGGAAGATAAATAATTTAGCACGAAGCATAACCAAAGCCTGTCAGTCTGCCAGCTTTAAGAGAAATAAAAAGGTTTACAAGGATCCTGAGAGTTTTCACAGAACCTCTGGGGGTTTGAAAAAATAAATGCAGAACAAGACAAGAGTTCTGAAGTGCTGTGCACAAACATTTTAAAGGCACGGGGAGGTTGGTGGCAGGGAAAGGCTCCTGGAGCTCTGCTCTCTGCTCCCCACCTGCAGCATCCCCAGGGGCTGGGGGTGAGGAGCCCAGGCCACCACCCCATGTCTGCCTTTAAAGGCTCCCAGCACATGCACAGCTGCTGTTCCACATGTTCAGGCTCAACCCCAGCTCTGAGGGTCTCTCCTTGAGTCATTTCTGGGGTTTGGAGCCTCAGTTGGTGATGGTTTAAAAAATCAGCTCAGAGAATAAAAACCATGGCAAGCCTTGGCCACTCCCTCCTTTATGGGAGGGGGATGGAAGGGGAAGCGTCACATTATTTCCTCTTGCTTTAATGTTTTCTTCCCTCATTGTTTTGTTGGGGTTTTTTTTTGCAAGAAGGATCTCCAGCGAGGTCCCTTGGATTGCACAAAGCCAGGAGTTCAACTGCCAAACCTGCCTGTAAAAATCCTAATCCCACATCAGCATCAGCATCATCATCATGCTTTACCTCAAACCAGGATGTAACCTTGTTCTTCCCTGCTCAGACAATGTGAACTGGAGGAGAAGCACGGGAAGGAACCACGTTCATTTAAGACATAAAGCAATTCTGAATTGCATTGATTACAGTGATCAGTCTATCACTTTAATGTCATCTCAGCTGGCATTTATTAAAAAGACATACATGTGACAACCCATTGATCCTTAACACTGCAGCTGAGATAAAAAGTCTATTTGCAAAGGAAAATTACTTCTTTAATTAGAAATGGAGTATCATTTTCTCTTTTCTTTGTTAGAACTTCAGCAGCCACGGATCAAATACAGCAGGGGAGGGGCTCAGAACCTGCCACTCGTTTGATTTAAAAGTCTTCAGAGTTAATCACTCAAAATTGTACAAATGAGCACTAGAGATGGGAAAGAAAACAGGTTTATTCCTCCCCTGTGAAGGCACTTCCAGCTCGCTGCTGCCTGGGAAAGGTCTCAAAGGGAGAGCTCTCCTTCCTGGTGGGCTTGGCCACTGGGTCACTCCACGTGGAGCAAAGCAGCAAACAAAACATTCCACACGCTCCCTGCAAGATCTCAGTGAGTTAACCACGGCTAAACAGCCACTTCTCCCACTGACAACCTGCTGGAAAGGGACCCAGCAAATACTGCCCAAGGATGCTGCAGAAATGACTGAATCTGGCCAGTCAATGAATGTCCACGGAAAAACCAAACCTCAGTCCACCAGGAGATGTTCCACGAGCAGATAAAATGATAAATGTGTCCGGGACTCTGGGGATGAAATGCTGCTCCGAGCATTCCAGGAGCTTCCCTTGTTAGGGAACAGAATTCTGAGGCCAAGTAATTTAATCTGTGGACCTCTAAAATCCTGCTTGTCACATTGTTTTCCCTTTGTACAAATCCAAAGTTACATTTCCTACAGCGTTTCTTTAGTCCCAGGGCTGGAACAGCCCGATCCTCCTCAGAGAACTGCCTTCTTTTCATAACCCAGATCAATGATTTCCTATCAGGCCCCCTCAGAAAGGCATTTCCACACTCTGCAGATGCACAAACCATCCTCCTGCTCTTCTCTCTGCTGTATGTTATCCTCCACTTGAAAACCACGTAATTCAACAGAGAGGGGTTTGATTTTTCTGAGTTTTCAGGGTGAAAACCACAAAGTCATACTGACTACACAAGTAAATCTCCACACTCTCATGGATGGAGACATTTTATAGGAAGTGGCATTAATTCTGGATAATTAACTCATACTCCATTTCCCCTATCAAATAAAATCAGGAAAAATCAATGCACTGCTTATTTCTTAGCTGAATACAGAGTCTCTATGGTAAAAAATGTCCAGACTAAATGATTATTTACAACAAAGGTCTTCAGATTCTTCAGATTCTTTTGTGCAGTATGCAACCTTTCAGATCTGCTTAAAGTGCTGCCTACAAATAAACTACCAGTAACTTCTCATCTACTCATAAAAATAGCTTAATTGGATTGCTATTGGATATTTAATTGGCTTCTCAATGTTGGTACAGTATCTGCCTATAAAACTTTAGATAATATTGGCTTAATTCCTCTGAGTAAACTATCAGTTCCCTTATAACAATAGACAAAAATCTGCATTCCTGTTTTAACCTTCCCCTGGGTACAGATTAAACCTTTCAGGTGGCAGATCTTTATTTTGCTATAAACCCTCCAAATACTTCAGAAGAATGAAAGAGTTTCTGTTCAGGAGAGTGGAACGATTTGAGCTGAGTGATTTTTTTATATTCTTAGTTTATGAAAGGTAAATTATTCCCAGGAGCCTGGGGACACAGAGCCTCAGCACCCAGGACTGCCCTGAACACAGGGTGCAGTTGTGTGCACGGAGAGTGACTCGGGTGAAGAATCCACTGGCTGGAATTCATCTGCTCCCATTCCAGAGCCTCGTGTGGGATGCTGCAAATCTAATCTAATAATACCGGGATCAAAGATGAGTGGAATAAACCTTCCAATTTTAGATGCTCCTTATCTGCAGGTGTGACTGCATAACGAGTCCCCACACTGGCTCCCCGTTAGCAATCCAGGATTTGGTGCTCCATGAGCAGTTTCTGTTGTTTCCTTCGGCACCACCTGCCCAGAGCACACGGCAGAACCACGGGGGCCACAACGCTCCCCTACAGGATCTGCTTTGCCAGACAGCCCCCAGGTGTGACCCTGGTGGAGCTCAGCAGACTGGGAATGGAATAAACACGAAGCAGAGAACCCACATCATTTACCCAAGAGCTGTTGCTTTTACAGCCTCCTGCACGTCCATGCCCAGGGACTCATCCCGACACTCAGAGCACTTCAAGCCCAGGTTAAACAGAAAACCATTACTGGGGAGGGTAGAACTGCACTGTGGCTATTTTTGAATCGTGCTGCCTCAGACAAATGTAATGAATCAGTTGATGTCACCTCAATTACCACGTTAGCTCTAATCAACGGAATTGCTCTTCCCACCCATGCCTTGTATGGAACTCTCTGAATTAGATTTTCCAGTGGACAAACCCACCCTCTGGCAGAATGCAAGGGTCAGGATTTGACAGAATAAGGCTGGATGACTCTCTTTTAATTGAATATCAGATCATTTTAATAGTACAGGAGGCGTTTCACTGCAATTCACAGTGATGGTTCAGTGTTTAATTGGGAAGAAGTGTTTATGTGCAAAAGCTACCAAACACAGGTCAGACATCTCCAAAAATACTGCCTGGAATTAAGGTAGATTCCAATTGCAGCACAAATTTCCAAAGGCTTTCATCAGTTTTTTTATCTTATCTGACATTCCTTACTGCACACCCCAAGAAGTGGTGGATGAGGAGGAGCAGAATGCCTGGAGAAGGGTTCCTGAGCACACATGGACAGGGCACAGGGAGCGTGGAGAGGGTTGGTTCCCTCCTCCTCCCTCGATCTAGGAACCCTTCCATATGCTGTGTTCTATTTATTATTTCTGCATTGCATCAGGAGGGAAATATTCACACTGAGCCACGGGGATTAAAGACTGAAGCTCTAGAGCAGTCGGATCACATCCGTCACATCCAGCTGTTTTCAATTCCAACACCTCACACCTGCTTTTATTTATTATTCCTGGGCTAGACAAGACAGGGCTCATTTTCCAGCCTTTACAGGCTTTCTTAGGAAAGACACAAATCAGTCTATTCCTTCCCCTTGTGTTCTGAACACTAAAGAACCCCCCTGACCCCCAGGAGCCACTCACACCCGGGGCTGGACAGCTCCTGCTCGTCTCCCATGGGGACAACATCCCCAGTGGAACAGGAACACCATCAGCTACAAAAATCTGTGTCAGCACAGCCTGCTGGCCCCACTCACCCCCACAGACTGCAGCTGCCTTGTCTTCACTGGCACTGCACATGGAGAGGTTTGGGTGCTGGGGAATCCTTCATGCAATACTTCAGGCAGCAGGTTCTCCACTTTTCCTCACTTCCAGCTTCCCTTCCAGGCAGCCTGTTTGCTGGAATTGCTTTCCTGTTCCCTGTCAGGAGACCACACTGCCCGAGCCTTTCACTGTCCCCTTTTATGGAGTCATTTCTGCAGACAGGCACCCAGGAGCTGTTCCTTTTGCACCCCTCTCTGGTGCCACAGGCCATTCTTACATTGGGAACTTTCTAATTAACTGCACTGAAGTTATCAGACTTCCCTGTACTCCCTGCACAAACACTTCCCCAGGTGCTCCCTCTCCCACCCCTGGCACAGCAGGTTATTGTTTGATGGAGCAAACTCGCATCTTGTTTGCAATTCATTCACCTCATCACTACATCAGCCAAGTGCACAGAAAGTCTTCCCACACCAAATCAAAACAGGCCCTTAAGTTCATCAAACAACTGGAATTCTTGCATGAAATTCAGCACTGAAACACGAAGTGTTATCATCTGTGATAAAATACATTAGGATGTGCTGAATACACTTGCTTTGAAAGGCAACTCTGCCACATTGCTCTTTAAAAAAATCAAGGATACTCCACAACAACAACAAGTGGCAGTCTGAATTTAAACCCAAAAGGATTCAGGGCAGTTTGGACAGCCTGGAACAGAACATACCTGTGGCTGCCACAACACCCCTGTGCTGCACATCTCTGCAGCTCTGGCAGGAGCAGTGCCCGCTCACCACACAGACACCAAGGCAATTGCCCATGACACAATGTGAAAAAAAAATAGCTTGTACGTTCTGCAGTAGCATCAAGTCTCTATTCAAGTGTAAAAAAATTAATTGACTCCATCTGTATTGGCCTAATGACTGATTAAATGACTAATCACGGAAGTCTTAATTAAAATCATTTCTCTGTACAGAAGAGGATGGAGGGAGGAAGGCAATCATTAATGTGTTCTAATGTATGTCACATTCCATTTGTGCCTGTTACTAACAGCCAGCAGATGAGTAATTACTCACAAGGTCATCCTGTAAACTTTCTGCTCACATCCCACTGATTGGAGCAGGCTTGGCTGGGCTCTGCTCCCTCCCAATCACAAGGCAGGTAATTATAATGCTCAGCACAAATAACACGGGGAGCTGACATTTCCTCTTCCAGCCCAGATCCACGCACGGCTTCCATGTCCTTCGAGGACTGACAGGGATCTCCCTCACCCTGAAATTCCATAATATGCCAGGAATTTTCCCTGCATGAACAAGATGACCAGGCACTTAAAAGAATCCTTTTCAAGTAATGCAGGATGGCAGTGGGACACTTATTTTAAGTTTTATTTGCCAGCCACCTGACGACCCTGATGCATGGTGACCTCTGCTATGGAAAAACAACAGGCTGCTTGCACCTCAACAGCTGAGACACAGCTATTTAAAACAATGTCCTGAAATGTGGGATGGAATCAAACAGTGTGTCTTGAGGCTGGAGGAACCGACTGTCCCCTGCCATGTAACTCATCCACAGCACCTACACTTTGGGATGAAACGTTGCATGGAAAATATTGGAGTCCAAAGTGTAACACCAAGTGTTTTGTTTGCTGACTGCTGTCCTGACGTTGTGGAAATCCTGATCTGCAGCCACAGCAGGTCTGCATGGCATCAGCTGCAACAGCTTTGCATATCCCAGGTGACAGTGCACTGTCATGTACAAAACAAGGCTTTTAATAAAACTAAAGTCAAATGCTTTAATGGGGAAAAAGAAACTGGGACAGCCCTGTCATATTCTACAACTTCACTGTCCTTCAAATCCCTGAATTCAGATCTGCAGACTGGGGTGAGCTGCACTTGCACAGTTAGGGGCAAGTAAGTCCCAGTCCTTCTGAAATAACTGAACCAGCTTTCAGGACTGACTAAGTTTCTTCAATTACTGTTTCTCCAACCAGAATATTCTCAGCAACAATCCTGGTAAGGACAGCCTCTGCAGTGACACTGAAAATTACCATCCTCCTGTGTTATCCTGCTTAACAAGCACCCAGCTGACTGAAAACAGGGCTCAGAATACGGAGGGAGAAGCTGAAGGCACAAAAAAGATGGAGAGAATCTTAAGTCATTACATGACTCTGTAATGTCCATTTTACCCTTTTGGGCCTCTTTAGTACCACCCTGGCTAAACCAGTCAGAGTCACAGCAAAATAAATCTGCATCGACCAGCTTCATCCAGATTTCATGTAAATACAAATTTCAACTATTCTGAATTAATCATAACACAATCTTGACCTTACTTACCACATAACAGAAGAAAACAAAAATATGTGACAACAAATCTCTGCTTGCAGTAACTGTCAGTGTCACATATGAAAGAAGTTCATTTTACTAATAAAGGAAATGGAATTGAGTGATAGATTTAAAATTAAATTCAGCTATTCTATAAATGTCACTCAGAGTTTTAAGGTGGCTCTCAAGGCTTGAAACCAGCACTGAGACTCAAATGTGCCACTCTCTGGGCTTCTGGGGAATTAATGGAGCTCGGTTTCATCTCCATCTGAAGACACATACATTTAAAAGAACCACAGAATCCATCCCCACCACACCAGAACACGCCAAAATAAACAACATACAGATGGCACAGTAAATCTTTCAAAACCTGAAGATATTTTTATGGAATAATTCAACACAATCTGCACTACTCTGCTAATGCAAATGAAAACTTGCACAACTACCTAAATTACAGGGTGGTGTGCCATTCTTAATGTTCTCAGAAATGTAGGAGTTCCTGTTTCAATCATTTCTATTGTTTGAAATACACACTGTGATAACGGAGCCACTGCAGGCAGGGGCTGACTGGGGGTGAAGCTGATTAATAACCCAGTGTGTGACTTGCTGTGGGTTGGAAGGGATCAGCAGACAGAGGTGAAGATCCAGGGGTGAGACACCTGCAGGTGACCTGTCTGCACCTCAGCACTGGGCTGTTCCTGCACACAGGGATCATGTCACCTGTTCCTGCTCTTTAACTGGGTTTCTGTGCTCAGCCAGTCCCCACTGTCCTGTCTGCTGTGGCCTGAACAGGACTCCTCTTACTGGCTAAAGGTGAGGAAACATCCTGTCTGCTCCAGAGAAGCTGCTGCACCTGAGCAGGGCCAGCGTGATCAGACTGGGATCCCCCTGTCTGCTTGTGGCAGCACCACCATCGTCATTTGATGCTCTGCTGAACCAGGGACAGAGGTGACAACCAGTCACCAGGGCAGACCTGCTCAAGGCAGCATTTTAAGAGCTTGTAACTACTGTACAGCAAAGAAATTAAAGCAAACACTGAAGAGGTTCCCAGTAATAACAGGCTGTAGTGAAAGTCACTGTCATCACAACCCAAATAATGGGAGAGTGAAACAACACCTTCCTCTGAACTGCTGCATCTCCCACCCGTGGCAGAGCATCTCCACCTCCCTGCTCACTGTGTCAGCCCTGCCCTACTCCTCTGTTTGTTTTGTACAGCGAGCACAATTTCTGCCTGAGTCCAACTGTATTTCCATCCTCTTTGTGCCACACAAACCTCATTTACCAGTCATTCTTCTCCACATGAAGAGATCTATAATGAGGAGTCTTTCTGCCATTGCCCTGCTCCTCTGAGTCAGGAGTTTCCATTTCCCCCTAACACTTGCTGCTGTAGCTGCAGTTTCATTGACTGCCACCATCTCCCACCACAGCCCTGCTGGGAGCACATCTGTGGCTGGGGCAGGGAAGGAGCCAGGATTGCTCTCAGAGCTGCTCATCGATTAAACAGTTACTGAAAACCAGAGGCTTTATTTACTGTGCTCTCAGATGGCACTTATAAAAAGGAAGGTTTATTCACTCCACTTGAAATGACAGTTTACTCTTGTTAGTTTATCCAGTTAGTTAATTCTTCCCTATCAAACAGAAAAAAATGTAACACTGGTGTTGTTTTCAAACCCTGAAAGCCCATCAGTGGCACACTGAAAATCTACAGCTGGGGGTAACTTCTCATCCATTAACACCCAAAAGGCTCAGAATATACTTTCAACACCTAATTCCACCCCAGACTTTCAGTAAACTCAGACTGGTGTTTTTTGGTGTTTTATTTTTGCAGAGAGCAGGGGTTCTCTCTGCTTGCATAAACAATAATTATTGCATTGCCATAGCTCAACCCACCATTTCAAAACTTGACTAACACAGTAAGCAGAGAAGTTTTTCCTCTCTAGGTAATTATTTTCCTTTTAACTATGTGCATCCTATGAAATGCAGTGATGGGGTTTGTTTAAACACAGCAGTTTCCCAGTGGCAAAGCTGGATGCAGTGGCAGGGGTAGGTGCAGTTACTCAAGTGTCATCAGAGCAGACTGCAAAACTTGGCTGCAAAAGTTTCCCTACCTGAAAAACCAGGCAAAGGAGATTTGACGAGCTGTAAAGGTGTAGTGAAACCCCCCACACCTCCTTCATTAGAAAGATCTAATGACACCAAAAAAGCACTTAAAAAAGCTATCCCAACACCAACCACTCTGCAAGGTTCAGGACTGAAAACCGTTCTTGCAAGCACAAGCCAAGGTTATAAGGAAATAAAAGGTGTGTTGGCATCAAATGTGAAGGGCAGTGTGATAGAAGAGGGCTCAGGTAACCAAAAAGCAGGGCCCTCTGCCCAGGAGGGCACCCCCAGACAGCAGTGGTGGCTTGCAGGGCTAAAACCTCCAGCTGAGCAGCAGAGTCCTGGTTCACACGTACCTGCTGCCTTCCATCCTCCCCTGCGAGACTGTCATCCTCTCAGCTTTCTCAGCAGATCTCCTGCCACTTGGCTTTTTGCCTCCTTTCTGCAGGGGGAAAGAAAAAAAAAAAAAAGTATTTCTGTAGTGCTTCAGGAAAGTGCCAAAACTGATGTAATTTATGATGTGCTAGTGTTTTCCTTTGCATTTGTAACTTAAGAACAAATGCAAAATCATCAGCACTTGACTATGCTGGGGTTTGATTTACATATATTAAGATTCTCTCGTGATTTCCTATTATTTATTTCTGTGAGCAAAATTGGATCCTGGTCACTAAACTATCAGCATCCCCTGCAGTGAAAAGACAAAAGGCAGAATGTACAACTCAACAGTCAAAAGAATTTGAATCCAGAAGCTGGAACAAATTGTCTGATCTGAAACTCTCATCTGCTCTTCCCTTTTGGAACATTCTTACTGCGAGTGAAGCAAACAGTTCTCTATAAATAGTAAATAGTTATTATCTATACCTGAACTTTGGGAATGGGCACATCCTACTTTCTCAGTTCAAGCAATAGGATCTAGGCTTTTCCCCAGAATTTTCCCCCTACAGCTTCAGTTTGTAGAACAGGTTATTTTCTGGACTATTTCCTGGAATGAAAAACCTACACCATTGTTTTCCTCATTTTAGTATATTGTATCCATGCAAATACAGTATTTTACATCAAGGTTGGCATAGACAGAAGTCTAATCTATTTTACTTTTCTTCCTTTCATGAAAATTCTTCAGGATCCCACAGTACTGCAAGGGCTGAGGAATTCTGTTGACAGCATTACACAGAATTGGTTTTTTTTTTCCCTCTCTCCACTCAGGTGTCACAGAACCGATTCCACCTCGTGTGGGTTTGCCACAACCAACACAGAGACCAAATCCACAGCACGGGGCCCCTCCTGATGAGTTCATGCCAACTCCCCTGGTATCCTGTGCTCCCTGGGGCTGCTGTGCCCAGGAGAGGGTTTGGTCACTCCCCCTGCAGGAATCTTTGGTGTTGGAAGGTGTTTGTTTGAGGTCAGTCATGACTGGCACTGTTTGCCTCAGAACGTGTGGGGTGCAGGGTGAAGGGCAGGGTTGTGTTCCCCCTGCAATGCTTTATCCTGCCCAGAACACCTTAAAGAAGGACTCTCCAGCTGGGAATGCTGCAGTTCTCTCCACAGGGCTGTAACTTTATCATTATAGGGTGTGATAAAAGTTAAGTCTTTGCCTCTGCAAGGACATTAAATACCATCTTTCTCTCCATTAGCTTTTGCTGTAGTAGCAGTATTTATTCTCTGGGCAATGAGTGAGAACCACACTCCTTCCAGAATAACTCCTGGCTCTTAATGCACCAACAGTTTCGGAAAGGTTCCTGTGTCACTGAATTTAATGGGGGTTTAATATTATTATATTGTTAATTGATAGCTCTCGTGCCACACAGTTTCAGAGGAAACGTTTAAGAGCCTCTTAAACATCAGTGAAGTCCTACATGTGGATAACCCATTTACTAAAGAATTCTTCATGCCCATCTTCAGCTGAAATAATCTCAAAATAAGCAGCTGTTCGAAGAGAGGTGTTTAGAATCAATGGTTTCAAGGTGCCTGCCAGGATTTCACATCAGCCATCTCAAATCCACACACCTACAGTGGTATTTCTGGGGTCCCACGTTACTGGTAACGTGGCACAGGGAGGTTTAGGCAGCAAATGGCTCAGTCCTGTGCCTGGCACTAAAATAAATTCCGGTTTCACAAGCTCTCAAGCAAAGCTAAAGCACCTAAATCAGAGAATCACTCCTTAATCCCCCCTTCATGTTAATTTTAATGACAACAATTACTACTGCCAGCAAGACAAAGCCTGTGTGCCACCTCTGAGGGCTGAGTGCCAGCACAATGACTCCCTCCATAACAGCCCTTCAGGATAGGGCAGCTTGACCTCTCTGGGAGCGGAATCTCAATTAATTATCTTTTTACAGCCAATTCAATTACAGCACACGACTCACTTGTGTAGGACATCAAGCTTGTGGGGTGGGTGGGGGAAGGAAGGAAAAGCATCGGCAGGGGCAGTGACCCCACAGAGGCAGTGAAATGTTTGTTGACATCACACAGAGGGTTCTGAGCTGGCTGTGGCAGGGGAAATGCTGCAAGATCATCCTCATTTAATGGAAGCTTTTGAAAAATACAGTTATTGGTCCTAAGGGGTAACAGACATTTCATTTAAAGGTGACCAGACACACTGCATTAGTCTTTAATGTTGGAGTCAATTCACCAAAGAGTTTGGTTCATTAAGGGGGGGGGGGGGGGGGGGGGGGGGGGGAATGGAGATAAAAGATGATCTATTCAGCAGAAAACAAAATATATTTAAGTTTTGTTAAATGAACTAGTATTAACTCAAGTTACTGAGGACTATTTCACTACTGGACTGATGCCAAAGAAAATTATCAAGTGTGATATATCCCAATAATGCACTCAGCAGAAGAGTGGCATGGAAGCAAACATGCTTTAATTTATGATCCCATCAGCATTGCTGCAGAGACCAAGCTTCTGAGAGCACAAATAAACACATCAGGCCATGCAGAAGTGCAAGAGGGTGCATGCAAGCAACCCCCAAACGTGCTCTATTTTGTTTATAGCTTGGGCAAAGTGAAAGGGGTGTGGGGTCAGGCCCTTCCTCCAGGTCACAAGGGACAGGACGAGAGGAAACGGCCTCAGGTTGGGCTGGGGGGGTAAGAAAAATTTCCTGGGGCTGCCCAGGCAAGTGGTGGGGTCAGCACCTCCAAAACCACGTGCAAGTGGCTCTGGAGGACGCGGGTTGGAGGTGCTGGGTTGGTGGTTGGACTCCATGGTCTTTTCCAGCCTTAATGATTTTGTGACTCTCTGACTTTTCACTACCATTGGCCACTGCCTTTAAACTGTTGGAACACCTCTTTGATACAATCCTTGGAAATTAAAATTGAATTCAAGTGGTTTTAAATTAAAAAAAAATATTATCTTACAGTGAAGATTATAAGAATCTTCTATTTTTGACCCTACATTTCCCTTTTTTTCTCTGTATAGTAACTTCACCAAAGATTTTTCTTGTGAGAATGACTCTCATCCATATTAAAGCATTCTGCAGAAACAAAGACTTCACTCAGGGGGAGGGTTCATCAAACCCACTAAAATTACAATCATTTAATAAATGTAATGACTGCTCTGTATTTAAAATATTTTCCCAGGCAGCACTTTAGCATATTGTGTATTCCAAACAAAGTGCTGTTGCATAATCATTAACTCTGCCCCACGTAGATCTTACAGAGAGCAGAGTGAAGATTCCAGTAAAGTGAAGGATGTTGAGTTTTCCTGGGGATAGCAAACACACCCGTGAAGGTGACAGGGCAGTCACAAACACCCAGACCCAAAGGGACTTCTAAAAACTGCCCAGTAACTCTTGAATTGGAATCTGCCCAGCCAGGAGGGATTTAAACTGCCAGGCTGGAAAACCCTCTTGGAAATGAGGGGCAGAATTGTCCCACCTCTTTTCTTCATTGCAAAGCTGATGTCAGGTTATCTTTGGTTCCTGGATTTGTGTTTTTAAGTGTTCTCCAGTGCAGTCTGAAAGGAGCTGTCTGAGCCATCCCTGCTGCCCAGAGACAATTCCAGAGCTGCAATTACAGCACCTGCGCTGCATTCACTGCACTGACATTCCCGAGGGGCCGGGGCAGATTCCCCACTGACAACAATTAGCATCAAAATGTTCCCCAGTGCAGAGCTGTGGGTGGGAATTACAAAAGGTTAACAGACTAAATATAAAAATCTTTTTGAATATAAAATCAATGCGCTTTGTTACCGAAATCTGGGTACTGTAATTTAACCAAAATAGGGATTAGAGTCCCTGGCAATCTTCCATGTGTGTGAGCTGGGGCTTTTCTTTGAGCAAAATGCTAAGCAGCCAATCTGAAAGTTTGAAACAAAACAACCCAAAAGAAAGCATTCTATACTTCTTTTTCTTTAAAATTTTCTTAAGCTTAGCACCAAAAGGAACCCCACACCTATCAGGGCTCACAATGGTCCCGTTCTACAGGCAGACTCCAAATGTCAAATTATTTTATTGCACGATTCAGAAGGGACATATTTAGAGTGGCCAGAACCAGCCAGCAGTTCCTGTGCTCTGCTCAGCTCCAATAATGGGACAAATTATGCAGCCACTCTTGCGGCCCAGGGCTGCCAGGTGCTTGTCACAGTCACTGCTTTAAACACAGTGCTGGGGGGCTCCCAGTGGGTGAGGGGGTCTGGGAGGCAGGACCCGCCTGGAGCCACTCGTGTTTGACAGGACAGGCCCAGCACAAACATCCACGCTCACACACACGGGTGGGGCACTGACCTCTCAGCTACAGCAGCATCAGGATTTAGGATTTTGGAAGCCCAGGGAGAAGAGAGAATAAACTCCCTGCACAGACAGAGGGTTAATCACTCCACTGAGGTCTTCTCCAACCTCAGTGACTCCGTGATTCCCTCTGCCCTCACGCAGGAGAAAGTATGAAATGTCAGATTGAAAGCAATCTCATGTTGCAGCAATTCTTTATTTATCCCTGCCCGCAGGACAAGAGGGGGCAGAGGAAAAACCTTTTTTTCAGCAGAATATTTGTCTGTAGTGGAAATTACTACCAAGTCTTCAAAGAAGACTCTGATGATCCTCAGGCTACTTCTACTGATGATGTCAAGAGTTTTAGCACCGAGGGCTTCAGTGGAGACGCAGGAAACATGTCTGGGGAAGTGGCTTTGAAGTCAGCTCAGAGGGGCTGACACAAAATATATCATAAATCATGGTAAGGCTTGATCAGGCAAACACAGATGTCAAAGGTAAAACCCCTGTTGCCTTCAGACATGAGGAGGTTCAGGTCCTTGACAGTGAACCAAAGGAAAGTAAAAGCAGGAATTTTACCAGAAAAGAAAGAGTGGCCCCCAATAGGATTGGAAATCCAGTACTCGGGGTTGGGACTTTTCATTTAGCTTTTAAACATACTTATTTGCTGTTCCAGTTATGGACATGACCACCTAAGAAGCACAAGCTTATTTGTGACACCAGATCCTTATTTGGGTCAGAACCCCCCCATCATTCTTGGCACTCATGAACTCAAGGTCCCTGCTCTGCCCTGACGGCACAAACACGCTCGGGACTGACCCGTGCCATTCTCCTTTAAGATGTTCTGCTCCTGGAAATACAAGTGGTGAGTCAGTTGTTATGGTAACTATTTTTCTTTTTTTTTGACTAACATATGACAGCCTGTGTGTCATCTGATGCTGTTCCTGAATTCAATTACACATCCACTTTTGTCAAATAGTCTAAAAAGGGCTTCTTGGATGAAGAAATAGGGGGGAGGAAACAGGACATTTTTGCCCAGGCACACGGTTTTAATCCATTAAAACATTGATTATGTGATTAAATTTATGCGTCCAGTCAACTTTCTGCTAGCTCAGAGTTACGACACGGAGATGTGAAGAACAGCCCTTTTTTGTTCCTACAATTCCATAAGCTCCACTCTGGGAAATGCAGTCTGGTGTGTTTGTATGCTGCTTAGCCAGTGATTTCAGTGATTTCTGTGTGAGCTACTGATCCCTCTGCTGAAATGACCAACTGAAGGGAGCAGTTGCTGCATCCTGGGCGGGTTTGGGTCCCCACTCAGGTGCAGAGTCATCACTTGTAAACACTGATACTCCAGCAGCTGACTGGCGGTGGGATCCTCCCAGCTGTAAAAGGAGGGGGGGATCCATTCACTCCGAATGAACCCTCGAAGAAGGACCTCAGGGAGATGAGTTTTTAGTGAAACTTGGTGGAGATAGCGGGTGAAGGATGAAGAGCATCAAATACTGGCCTTTTGGAATGAGATGGTGGAACACTTCAGGCCAAGCACTTGGACCTAAAAACAGGAGGAGCCAAAATGTGACCCTTTTCCAGCTCCAGTCTCCTGCCCAAGGACCCAGCGAGATGTTTGAGTTGGCCCCGTCCCCCAGCTCCGTGCGCTCCAGCCCTGGTTTCAATTGAGAGCTTGTTCCTGAGCGCCGTAAATTCCCCTCAATTGAAGGGCCGTCGGACAACAACGTTCCTCAGGCCAGAAATATGAGAAACATTCCAGCTGATGCAGCAGAAATGTGATGATATGGAGCAAATGTAAACCAGAGGGATTACAGAGATCTGGACCAGCAGCAACATTATGTCACTGCTATCAGTGCCCAGGAATTGTTTTCTTTATTACATTGGGATATCTTGTAATAACATCAGGAATATGGGGGAGAACATTCCCCACCAGGCACACATTGCTTCCATCAGAGGGGCAAACTGAAACAACCGAGGGGAAATGGCTGCTCTGAGTCCATTTACCAATGCATCCAATCCTACTTTAGGCACTCATTATCACCTTTTCTAAAAAGTCTTAGAGAATAATTAATGCCTTAACAAAAAATGTAAAAATACAGCACTAGTAGTAAGAAAAAAAAGGGAAAAAAAATTAAAAACCCAAAGAGCTGCATTGGCACTGAACTTACTTACTTGGCCAACACCATGACACTACCAGAAATTAATTTGTAAGCATTAAGATGTGTGTTACTAAGTAGTGACAGTAGAGGTTTTGCAGTCAAGTGCCATCGAATCCATCTCCCCTGGGTGTGGATCTCACTGCCTGTTTGCAGCATGGAACACCAGCCATGTTTAAACACGAGCTATGTGGATCTCCTTCTCTTCAAGCCTCCCAGGCACCTTCCCTGCTCCTGCCCCCTCTGCCTCCCTCACCTCCCTGTGCCAACTGTCCCTGGGCAAACTGAAACCAGGGGTCAGTTAACTCCGAAAAGCCCCAACATTTGTCTGCCATCAACACCCAGAAAGGACAAAACCCACCCCCCTGCCCAGACTAGAGATGGTCGACTGCCCATCAGAGCAGGATGACTCAAACCCCCAGCACTATCTTTAGCTCAGTGAACTCTGTAAAACAACTACTGGGGTTTGTTTTGAACTCCTAATATTTAAAGCAAACCACATTTTCTACATTTTCTCTGCAATGTCATCTTTCCAAAAACACCAAAATGCCTCCTCCTAAAGTGCTCTTTTTCTGTTGCAACATATGGTGCCCCATCCAGAGAGTCACAAGATATTTTGCTTCTAATTGATTAAATTCATGAGTCACAGACAGGATTTGCACAGGGATTGCAAAAGCAACTGCTTGTTTTTCCCCCATTTCCCACAGTAACACAGGTGGGACAGTAAAATGTGGAAATGGCTTTGTGTGGACATAAAAGTGCCTGAATATTCCCAATTTTCCCTGAAAATTCCCACTCCCCCAGTTTGAGATCCTGGAGCTGCTGTGTTTCTGGGACCAGTTTCACATGGCAAAGCTGTTACTGGAAGTTTGGGAAGTACCAGCAGCGTTTCTGAACATCAGGGAAGGGTGTAAAGTCTGGGCTCCAGATTCAAATTCTAGTCCCTATTTTATTCTTGGTAAATGAATTAAGACTGTAGAAATTATCAACTTGAACCCTTTTGGTCTTACTGCACACCACTTTGCTTTGCTTGATGAAAATAACTGGAAGGAAACCCCAGGAGGGAAAGATTTCTCTTATCAAATAGAATCAATGTCCTCAAATGATTTTGTTTGTATTTGTTATGAGAAATCCAGCACTTTGTTAAAAAAAAAATCACTAAGCACTGTCTGTTTGTACGACAAAGGTTGTTCCTTATGCTCTCGAGTTATTTTACTGCTGTGCAAAGATGTTTTTCATTTCTCAGTTAACTAAAAAGCTGAGCAGTCAACTAATCCATTATGTTGACTCCCCATGCTGGCTGCTCCAAGCATCTCCTGCTCTGCATTGGGTGTCAGCTCCAGAGCCTGGCTCTGCCTCCCTCCGGGAATGGCAAATCAGCCCCTGCGAATCCAGAATTGCTCCTGACAGGAACAGGAGATTTCGGTTCCCGGCTCCCAGATGCAACACGTGTCAAAAGGCAGATTATACACCCAGAGCCAGGGAGAGAAAAACGTTCTGACAGTTCTGTTTGTTTGTGCTGATAGGGTTTAAATCTTAATTAAGTCCAAATATAAGGAAAAAAACACCATGACCCCATTAGGTGCTCAGTACATTGAATTTACAGCTGGGAATCCAGCAGAAAACATACATTAAGCATCATATTGCAAACTACCTCTCCAACAACTTAAGTCTATTAGATTGTGTCAGACTGGAGATGGAGTTGACAAATGGGGGTTTAGAATTCATTTAAATTACTCCTTGTGTTTTCCAAGTCTTTTGAAATGCTGTACAAAGTTAAAGCAGTGACTTCCCTAATAAACAAAGAATCAAGTTTCACAGCTTCAAAGAAATATTTCACTGTAGGGTCTATTTCATCTGGTTCTGCACTTCAAATAATTATTGTGGAGTATTTACAATTCTGACATCAGCTATTATCCTTGACAAGGAGAAAAAGAACAATGTTGCTGTAAAAATATAGAGAGAAACCAAATGGTGGGTGAGATTTTGGAAACAAGTTTCAGTGAGATTTAAAGGTTCTTGGCTGCTCAGAAGTCCCAACACAGTCAGCAGCTTCCAGGGACTTCAGTACTTCAGAAAGCAGTTCTTAATTGAGGATTACAGATCAGTGCTTAGAAGGCTGATTTTCATGGGGGCTGAACCTGCTCCTGCCTGGGCATTCCAGGGGCTGCAATTCCCCTGGAACATCCCCCTGCCCTGCCCTGCCCTGCCCTGCTGTGGGGCACTCCATGGGATGGTTTCTGGCTCTCCTTCCCCCACTCCTCACTCCTGTGCAGTGGCAAAGCAAACCTGCCTCCCAGAAGGATGGGAAGAAGGTGAATTCATTCCCTTTAATGAAGATAATTCATTCCATTCCTTCCCCAAAGCCAAGCTGTCATTCTGCCTGCAATGCTTATCTAGATGTTTAAACTGAAGTTCTGTGAACAACCTCAAAATGGCATTTTAGAAAGATTTAAAAAACAATTAAGTTCTTGCAATAAACAGGAATATCATGCTTTCTTAATGCAGAATGTAAATGATTGCACTGCCGAGAAAAGGGAAAATTAAGTCTTCCAAGTACCCAATGAACAGGAGAGGAACAAATTTCCCCTCTTCAAATATATCCTTATAGTAATCTGAAGAGAATACTCCCGTGATTGTGTAGCGATTTCTTCAAGACCTATTCAATTCCTTATTGTTCAGCTCACAGCGCCAGAAAAAAGGGCCTGTTAAAGTTAACATCTGCTAACTAATCATGGAACAGACCATCCCCACATTCCAGAGGGTTTGAACATCGCTGTGAATTTTGATTACTATCAACTTTGGCTGGATTAAAGAAGCACTTTGCTGGGAGACTCTGGAAACCTACAAAAAGTTATTCCTTTCCAGGAAATGCTTCTAAACCCAAACACTTTCATTCTGGGCTCAGAAAACGTGACCCAGGATCACAAGCATGTCTAGTATTGAAGGTAGAAATCAATCAATCAGGTGCATTATATTCCTCTGGTTGTTGTTATTAAATATTTAATGTTGGGAGTGTTTACATCCCACAGCAGCGATTCTGACGTGCAGATACTCTTTAGGTGAGCTGTGCTGCTGCACAGATCTGTCCTCCTGAGTTCCACTCTGTGTGCTTTGCTGCCTGGCACCAGGAGCACACGCACACATGCTGGATTTCAAGGTTTTTGGAGCATTGCCTTTGAGGTGATCCATTCATATCTGGGTGAGGCAATCCAAAAATGGACTTGAGCACCTCTTGACCAGCTGTGCTCGGGTTGGAACCGCGTGTGCTGTGCCAACAGTCCCTCACCCAGGAGGCAGCTGGATTAGACAGCTTTCCATGCTGCTGGGGAGCCCGTGGGATGGGAGTCCTTCCTGCTCTGTGCTTGCCAAACCAGAACCTGCTGTGCAGTTCTTTGCTGTTTGCACTGCCATAATTACACTGACTGGGGTTACTCTCTTACACACTGCCTGCACAGTCACAGCTTGTTCTTCTCCTATCCTTAAAACTTTTAATCCCAAAATACCTTCAGTTTAAAATTAAAAATCCACGTTATTAACCCCAAAAAAACCACTCTCTCATCACAAGAATAAAAATCCATTACAAGAACACTGCACACCTCAGTGCAGTTCTGCATCTCCTCTGAAGGAGCAGCTCCCTCGCTCCAGGAGAGGTCTCTGTCCCTCCTGCTCCAGAGAACCACGAGCTGTTCTGGGAGAGTGAGGACTGCGAGGATGCTGAGCAGGACAGTCAGACCATACTCACCACCAGAGGGACAACCAAGGCATTGTGGCCAAGCCCTGTTAATAACTGGAGAGCACAATGCAGGTCTGAGCCAGCCATTGAGGCACAGCCCATCGCAGGTGTCACCACAACAATTGGCCACAGCTCCCTGTCCATCCAGGACATCATTTCCCCACTGCCCCTTTAAACAGAAACCCACATGGAACTTAAATTTCGACAACACCACAGCTAAATTATAAAGAAGGGATTATTTCAGCCAATTTTCAATAGCAAAGTGGGTGGTCCTCAAGGCTTTTTATAAATACCCTTCTAACATTTGTGTGAAAAGTTGAATAGGAGACCACACAACAACCAAGGATTATGTGGCACTCCTCTAAAGGGGAAAGGGAGGAGAATCAAACATTTCTTGCCCAAGGTTTGTTACTGTGGGATACTATTATGTGAAGCCCTTCAGTTCATATAGAACATCGCATTAAATTACATGGCAAGAATGAATAACTGCTTTGTCACATACAGAATCACACATTATTTTGCTTTTTAAAGATTGTGAAAAGTGAAATAGTGTACCAAATTCCATTCAAAAAAGCCTTGGTTATTTAAATCCAGTCTGCATTTCACCCAAGGTATTCCCTTTGCAGAAAAGTTTAAAGACTCCTAAGGCAGCAGAGCCAAATACCAGGGAATCTTTGGAATGAGCCAATTAAAGTCTCCAGCGACATCAACCTTGCCCACGTAACCGCAACCCAGTGTTACGTCACGAGGGAGGGGCAGTGTCTCCAGGGCCCCCTTTCCCACCCAACATGAACTTGAGGTGATCAGTTCACAGCCCCCATTTCAGTGCCATGGGCTGACAGCAGGGTCAGACAGCAGAGGGCACGGCAGGAGCACGGGTTTCAGTTCCAGCGGGGAGGAGCAAGTGTAGGATTGCACCTTGTGGTGCCCACTCTGTATGTGTAAAAACCACCCTGGAGCACAGAGCTGGCACTGGACCTTAGTGTGGATTGTTCCACAGTATTGGGAGAGTTCAGAGTCACAACTGACAGGGAAATAATCAGACAGCGGGCAAAGTGCAGTCCAAAGTGCAGGTACGGGAAGTGAAACAACTCAGTAACGAACCTTGCTGGTTTTCTGTGGTACTGGATCCTGCTCAGCTGTCAGGCAACATTCTTCAGTGATAAAATGCATAAGGGACCAGAGAGCAGCAACATTTCAAAGCTAAGTGGTCATTCTTCTACTAAGTTGGATATTTGGCTTTTTGTGGGGTAACAGCAGAGGTACCAAAAAAAGGCTCCTATAATTCTCCAATGTGTGTGACCCCAGGTGAGGCTCCAGAGGGATTTAGTCAAAGTTCTGTTTGCACCTTTAGCAGTTACAGGTGTGCTGGAAGATGACACCAAAGACAAGGCAGTCCTTCAGAAACACCCTTTAGACACCACGTGCTCCAGTCCATCCCCTCCATCCCCTCAAACCATCCCCAGCAGTTATCCCAGGAGAGCAGGACTGGCATTCCACAACCTCCTCTTCCTCAGTGGCAGGGACCTTCAAGCAGCAGCCAGCCAGTTATGCAGGGTGTTCAAAACGCCTGCAAGAAGGTCTAGAAGAGACTCCCTGTCCCTGAGCTGTACCTCCATCACACATGAAATCCCAGGGGCCTTCCCTGTGCATCATCACCGGGCTCCAGCTCCCTGCAGGAGGGGAAAGGCCAGGGGGGATGAAAGATGCCACCTTTCCCAGAGGTTCCTTCTCTCTGACCTGGGAAGCACCGTGCCTGCTTTCAGTCACTCCTGCTGACTGCCTACTATTAATGTCACTCATCCTCCCAAGTAATGAAGCCACCTCTTTCTTACATGTGCCTTTGTCTCTCCCTGGCACATTTCCTTATCTAATCCTCTTTTCCAGATGGCATAAGGACGCGAGAGAAGTGTTGCTAAAAGTTGCTTAGCAATGCAACACATGCAAGGGCTGGAAATGCTGACGTCCACACAAGCACTGCCTCTCCATCACATGTTTCTGCAGAGACAAAGGCGTCAACACCCGCAGCGACACCGGGGCCTCCAGGAAAAGAGCCACCAGTGCCCAAGGGGAGCAGGAACAGGACAAAAGGGACGGCCCCCGAGCTCCCAGTGACGGGCTGGGTTGTGCTGAGGGGAGTTTGGTTTGGGTTTGGGTTTGATTTTCAACGAGAACTGGAAATTCTGCTTTAAACACATCAAAAAGTAGCAAAGATCCTGTATTTTCTGTGCTTCCCAGACACGGGATGCCACAGACATAGAGCCACTGCAAGTTACTGAGAGAGAGCAAACACAGAGGGATCCCAGAACATCCCTGGGAGTGTCCAAGGCAAGGCTGGACAGGGCTTGGAGCAGCCTGGGCTGGTGGAAGGTGTCCCTGCCCATGGCAGGGGGTGGCACTGGATGAGCTTTAAGGTCCCTTCCCACCCACCCCATTTGGGATTCTAGGAAGAAAGGTTCATGGCAAACAGGAACTGAAGAAGGCAAAGCTGTTTATCATCAGCTCAGTATCAACCCCAGAAATCCTCCTCTCCTAGGAATCAGTGATGGGGAATTTGTTCCTGTTATCTGCACAGTGTAATTGTGGATTGTTTCTAAACTCTGCAGTAAATGTGTTTATATGGAATTTATTTAAACTACAATTAAATGTTATGGGTAATAAATAGGAACATTTAGTACACGAACAGTAGTAATTTCACAGGGTCACATTATCATATTAATTCATTTCTGCAGCAGCCTATGAAAGCAGGTTAGCATGAATCACTTTGTGTTTGAAAAACCTGAGATGTTACAAATTTATTCATCTGAAACAACTACTTCTAAGAAAACAACTGAACAGTAGTAAATTAACTACAGAAATCCGATGCAGCTGTACTCAGGGTAGCCTCTTACTAAACAGAAATTAGTGCTTTTTTTAATTGCTCCACAAGCAATTAAAATAGAGCTCAACACTTACTAGTGGGGAGGCTCATTCAAGGTCTTTATATCAGCAACAGCGTTATTTATAATTTTATATCATACATCATTATATTGCAAGCATAATCATGATCAAAACTTACTGTATCTTCAAATTTCATATTATCCACCCGCATGCAGCGTAATTGAGAGCAACTTTCAGGCACTTTGTGTTGTTTCATGTCCCCTACTGTTCAGCTACAGTTTGTATCTTGCACCTCTCCATGACGTTGTTGCCCAATGTGAAATCAGATTTATGGTTAAGCAGGAGATAAATCAGAGTTGTTTGTTATTATTGGGACTCCTCTGTTGACAGCTATAATTATTGCTTGTTTACTGGACATTTCATCGACCTGAACCTCTGAAGGCTCCCAGACTACAATGTGCTCTCAAATGACAGCATCCACTCACTAAAAATTGCCACTTGCCAGGCTGATCTAAAAATCCAGCCCTGACATTGCTGCAGCTAAAACTGGGGACAAATTCAGCATTAATGCCATGATTCAGTCTGCTCTAAACCCCACAGCAGTAATGCTGGGATACCCTGGGGCTCGAAATATTCGCCCACGTTCTCTTTGTTCCAGCAGATTACCTCAGGATGGCCAAGGTGCTAATTCAGGAAAGGCAAAAAACCCACCAACAAACAATTAAGAGAGGAGAAATTAAAACTGCAGAAACCCATGGCTGAATCACTCACCTGCAAGGTGTCCTAGATCCTTCCCAGAAAGCTGGTTAGCAATTCCATAAATCTGTGGGAACAGGTCAAATAAAAAGTAAGTAAGTAAGTAAATAAATAAATCTAAACAGGTTAAAAAGGAACTTTAACCTATTCTTTTGCCTGGAAATAAAAAAAAATATTTATATGTTTTTATTGATTCTTGTTATGCCATATAATTTGAAAGCAGCATATGCTGAGGGACATATATAATAATATATATATATATACATGTATGTGTGTAAATATACATGTGTAAATAGACAAATACCTATTTATTTTATATACCTATGGATATATTGTATATATTTTATATATTTGATTAGTATGTACAGTAATAGATTATTTATCTCTATATTGATACATCTATATAATCAATGTACAAAATAAATGCATATATTTGCATAACATAAACACGAAATCAATATTCAGGAGTGTCAGGATTTTTTGTTGTCACTTTTGAGCACACATTGAGTGAACACTTCAGTCCCAAGTGCTGCAGTGCCAGAGCAGCCACTGAGCCTGAAGAATTTACCGGTTCAGCCCCAAAAGAGGTGCTGGGGAGACGCCCAGTGGTGCCCAACGGAGGTACAAAACTGTGCAGACCAGCCCGTGAGCAGTGAGGGGGGAATGAATGAGTGTAAATGGTATTAAATTCCAGCCTCCCACGTTTGTTTGTCAATGTTTCTGTCGCACCGGGACAAACCCACCACAGCGGCTGTGGGGACTCTGGGTCACCTCTAGCGAGTATTTCTCATCTTCTCCTACTGATTTTCATTCCTAAGCGTTCAAGTGTTCATGGAATAACACACTGCAATCCTCAAAACTTCAAAATCCTTTAAACACCTTTTGGCCTCATTTCGTGAGGCGGCTCTGCCCGACCCCGTGCGACTCCGCCTCGGCTCTCTTCGGTTCCGCTCGGTCGGGCTCGGCTCTGTTCGGCTACATTCGGTTCCGCTCGGTCAAGCTCGGCTCAGTCCGGCTGAGCTCGGCTGGGCTCGGTTCGGGCTCGGCTACGTTCGGGCTCGGCTCGGCCCCACTCCGCCTTCAGCCCCGCCCCCCCACCCGCCGCCGTCCCGCCATTGGCTGCGCCGGCGCGGGGGGTGGGACCGGGCGCCCCCTCAGGGCAGCGGGGCGGGCCCGGTCTCCGCTCGGTCTCGGCCGGTGCCGTCCCGGCCGCTCCCCGCCCGCTCTCACCCGCCCTCACGGCCCGCACCGCCCTCCCGCCGGCACCGCCCCGCCGCCCCCGGGGCCAACAGCGGGGCCGCGCTCGGGTTCGTCCCGCCCCAGCCCCGGAAGCGGAAGCGCGTCCCGGCAGTGCCGCCATATCGGTGTGTGGAGGGGCGGGAGCGGAGGAAGGACCGGCCCGGCCGCCCGTGAGTACCGGGGCTGAGCGGGGCTGCCCGTGAGTACCGGGGCCGCTGGGGCTGAGCAGGGTCGCGGCGGGTGCCGCGGGCCGGGACACCCCTGGGCGGGGAGCGGGCGGGGCCCGGGCGAGCGGCCCCTCCGTGCGGGGGCTGCGGGGCTCGGGGCCTCCCGGGCCGTGTCCCCGCTCTGCCGGCCACGCTCCGGCCCCGCCCCGCTCGCTGGACCGGGCTGAGCCCGGCCCTGTCCGGGGAGGTCCCCGAGAGCCGCAGGTGCTGCTCGGCTGCTGCCGGAACGGATAAAATGAAACCGTCTTTTTTTAGCGTGAAAAAGCCAGCCTGTGCCGCCAGCGTGGCCGGGGCCCGTGGCTGTCCGATCACCCCGTTACAGTAAATCACTCGAGTGTGTTGCTCTTCAAAGGTGTTTCCTCCACGAGATAAGGAAGGCTGTGCGAGCAGGAGTGTGGGTTTGCTACCGGTGTCCTCTGTTTGTATTTTAACTTCACGAAAAACCTGTCTCATAATCAGAGTTCTCTGGGAATTCTGCACGTCTGTGTGTCACCGCAGAAAGTGAATGTTTTTACTGCCCCAGGTTATGTTTTTGAGCACTCAGCGATCCCGTTTGTATCGATATTACCATAACAATTGTGGTGAAAAGGTCATCTATTAAGGTCGTGTTTTTAGCAGAGGAAACTGCTTTAACACGGTTTAGTTTCAGCAGCAGCCTCAGTTCTGCTGGCAGGGAACAGTTCACTCGTTTGTTGTGTTGATGTGTGTGTGACATTCTGGTTGTTGGCTGTGCTGAAGGGTTGTCACAGCTCCCCGTGCTGAACAGAGGCAGGGATAGATGGGATATTGGGAAGGAATTGTTCCCTGTGAGGGTGGGCAGGCCCTGGCACAGGTTGCCCAGAGAAGCTGTGGCTGCCCCATCCCTGGAAGTGTCCAAGGCCAGGTTGGATGGGGCTTGGAGCAGCCTGGGATAGTGGAAGGTGTCCCTGCCCATGGCAGGGGTGGCACTGGATGGTCTTTAAGGTCCCTTCCCACCCGAACCATTCCATAATTACAAAAGAGGGATTGCAACTGGTTATAATAATTGTTCCCTTAAACCAATAAAAACCCAGTGTTCTTGACTGTAAACTGCCTTGAGAGCAGTGCCGAACACTGCTGCTCTTGATAATGGTAACTGCAGATTTTCCTTCAGCAAAGTTTTGATGTGATAAGAAGTATCACCCTAAGTTCTGAACTCTGGGACAGAGCTGAGCCCCTGAGAGGCTCCTCTGCAGTAGAACAGTGTCAGCTGGTTGTGTTTCTTGGGCTGCTCCGGAAGAACTGTAGATATGAGAAACAGTCACACATAATCACATATAATGTCATTTTTTTCACCCAGCAAAATCCCTGCTGCAGCAGAAAGCCTTCAGGAGCCTCACATTGTGATTTTCCACTTGCTCTGCACAGGGTGGCGTTTACAATATTGTCACCTTAAGTCTGCTTGTAGCCCTTATTTGCTATATTGGGATGTATCTGGACAATTAATTTTGAGAATGTGAGCGTTTTCATTGGTCTCTGGTCATTAGGTTACAGTTTGATACTTCAGGACTTCTAAAAAAAAAAAAAAGAAAACCAGAATAAAGCACAAAATGATGCTCAGATGAGAAGGCTGAGTAACTTCTGCCCTGCAGAGAGTGGGGAGAGGAATAATCACTTCTTTTTGCCTGTAGTGGAAAAGTCTGTATATTGTATGAGTTTCTGTTTGATTCTTTTTTCCTTTCCAGCTCTAGCTTGAATTAGAGTGGACGCAGCTCCTGGAGCCTCCTGATGAATCCCCTTAGCTTTTGAAGTGTAGCAGGTCTCCTTTTTTCTACTTCCTAATGATTCCATAGGATGGAGTTTCCGGATGTTTACGGGAAAAATCCACAGTTTTGAGGTCCTGTGTCTCCCCAGATTGCCCTTGGTCCCAAGCTTTCTGCAGCCGTCACTTGTATTGCAGCATCCAAGATCATTTACTGGTTTTGTAATTTATTCATGTTCCACACGGCTTTATTGCCCTCTGAGGCTCCTGAGTAGGGCTGGGAGTGCTCCCAGTATCCCCGGGTTCCATAGTCCCACCCACAAATGAGGATTCCAGGAAGTAATGTCAGGGGTTGCTTCTGGTGATGTGGCAAAGCGTTTCTGTTTGGGATCCAGTTCGTTTGGCGTGTACCTTGATGTGAGCTGTAAAACTCAGCCCAGCGGAGCTGATAAGGGAAATAAAGCTCTTCAATCGGCAGCAGGAGCTCGGGCTGGAAAATAACCCCCTTGCTTAAAGTTTTTGCTTGAGTTCAGGCCCTGTGACTGCACAGTTTTGCCACTGCTCAGCTCTTCATGTTCAAGAGACAGAGAAACTCAGTGCCTTATTCCTGTGAGAGCAAGGGTTTGTGTTTGGGGCTTTGGCAGAGTCTGAAGCCACTGATGTGCAGTCCTGAACTTCCTTCTTCACTGTCTAGTTACTGAGCATTTAAAATCCAGAGCTGCATTTCTCTGTGGATTTCTGTACTTCCCTCCCAGGATGGACTGGATCCTGTCTTGCCTGTGTAAAACTCCCTGTCCTTTGCTGTCTTGGACAGTTACTTTAGGAAATTTAATTCGTTTTTGCATAGATGTCCTCCCTTTAAGAATACTTCATTCAAAACACGTGGTTCAAACAGTGCAAGCCAGAAGAATGTTGTCTGTAAATGCTGGTTCAGAGAATGTGCTTTAAAGCTTTCTGAGCTTGGATTTTGGGTCCCAGTGTTCCCTGTGTCCCGTGTTTTGTTTCCACAGCCACCATGTCAGAAGGGGACAGCATTGGGGAGTCTGTGCATGGAAAGCCCTCCGTGGTCTATAGATTCTTCTCAAGACTTGGACAGGTTGGTTCGGTGAAGGATTTTTCTGCCTGCTTTAGGAGCAGATCTCACTGTGGCTCCTTAAGCTCATTACTTTTTGGATGGGTTGTTGAAATGCTAAAATCTGCACAAGAGACTTCTTCTGGAGCCTTTAAAAATGGATAAATATTATTACATGGAGCTTACTGGAATGTTCAAGGGGTCTATCTATGACATTGCACAGGGAAAATATAAGTTGTCAAAACCAAGGAGGGACTTCTCATTTAAGGTCAAATTCATCTTAAGAAAGTAACTTGCATGAGATACAGAGATATTAAATTGCTTTACAATGTCCCAAGCATTGGGGATTTCACAAAAACCTGGAACTTCCCAACTGCTTGTAAGCAGGAAACAAAGGCACATGTGAAATACAGGAGGTACAACGAACACAGTTCATCACAGGGCAGCACTGGCCAAGAGAAGCTTTTGGGAAGAGTATTTTGGGAAGGAGAGTAACATGAAATATCTGTTTTCTTCATTAATAAACATGTGCCTTTGTTTCCTGCCAGATCTACCAGTCCTGGTTAGACAAATCCACCCCCTACACCGCCGTGCGATGGATTGTAACGCTGGGGCTGAGCTTCATCTACATGATTAGAGTTTATTTACTGCAGGTGAGCACTGCACTTACTGCTAGAGGATTTTTACAGATCACTCCTGGCCTGTGTTTCGTGTTAAGAGTATTTTTGAAGCGTGGTGTTACTTTAGAATCACGTGTGGTGCCGTTCAGCTCATGGTAGAAGGTAAACTGGATAATCTGAACAGAGAACAGCTCTTGTGTACATGAGGGATTTGCACTTCTGCTGTGTTCTAAGACTTGTTTTGATCAGTGAGAATTGTTAATATTTTTTATTTAATATTGTTGATATTGTCAGAGTTGTTCATATTTTTATTTTTATATTGCTAATATTCCAGTCCAGAAACCTTTCAGTTAATGTGACGGTGTAGAAAAGCTTCTCAAGGAAGCAAAAAAAAACCAGGTTGTGTGGTCTTGTTAAAAAATCAGTACCAGCAAATGCCTTTCAGGAAGGTTTAACTGGGGCTGTTCTCCCTCCCTGTGCAGGGTTGGTACATTGTGACATATGCCTTGGGAATCTACCACCTAAACCTCTTCATAGCTTTCCTGTCGCCAAAGGTAGACCCCTCTCTAATGGAAGACTCAGGTACGCTGAAAAGTTCATTTTGCCGTAATTTAGAACTTACCAAACTTCCAGGCCCCCTGGGCTGCTGAAGATGGGCTGTTACTTGCAGGACATTGTAATTTTTAGACTTGAAAAAAATCTGTGCAACTTCACAGCAAGAATGACGTTGAACTGTAACTGGGGTCTGCGTGTAACAGTGGAAGTTGGGTGTGGATTCATTTTGTGATTTTTTTTTTTTTTTTTAGGAATTTTTAAGATAAAAAGTAAAAAAAACTCAGGAGTCTGAGTAGTGTGGAAAAGTACTGTGAGGGGGTTTGTGGTTTGGTTTCTCTCCTGTTGTTTTCAGATGATGGTCCTTCCTTACCTACAAGGCAAAACGAAGAATTTCGGCCTTTCATTAGAAGGCTCCCAGAATTCAAATTCTGGTGAGTGGATCCGCCTGCCCATGCTCTGGTTCTGCAAACCGTAAATGTTTGCATCTAGCGAGTGGTAGCTGGGCCTGGGGGATTAATTGCTGCTGTTGTTTGCCAGGCACTCTGCCACCAAAGGAATCCTGGTTGCCATGGCGTGCACGTTCTTCGAGGCTTTCAACGTGCCGGTGTTCTGGCCCATCCTGGTGATGTACTTCATTATGCTGTTCTGTATCACCATGAAGAGGCAAATCAAGGTAAATCCCCGCGAACTGCAGCGTCTGCCGGGTCAGGATGTGCAGCTTTGCTCCAGGCTGGGCCGTTGGGGTGGGGGATGTGCTGCACACACTCCTTGTGCTGCAGGGGCTCCAACAGCCAGCACCTGAGCATCGGTTGTTTCAACACTGAGCGACTTCTCTTCTTGCTTTCAAAAGGTTTTGATTTTAGAGTGCAAGAGCAGGTTTTGATGCAGGTTCCCAGCCACTTCCTGTCCTAACGGTGGCTATTTTTGATGAAGAGGTGTGGTACAATCACTGATGGGTGAAAAGGGAAGTTCTGATGAGTTGGTGCAAGAAAGTAGATGAGGGAAAGAGGAAGCAGAACACAGACAACTCACCCTGACCATTTTAACAAGTTTGGTGTGTTGGCATTTTAAAAAGCTTTTTTCCCCAGACATTGAGAATTTTGGATAGGAACTGTGATTTGAGTGGGAAATTAAGATTAAAGGGCAGTAAAGAATTAGTTCCTCTGTACTCTCTCCAGTTTCCTGTGGTCCCTCCATCAGTGACCTTCACTGTACTGTATGAGTTGTTGGGTAGACCCAAATTTGAGATTTGTGAGACTGATCTCATACACCAATTCAGATTTAAACTGGTGTAGGATTAGCTGTTTCACTCCCTTTGCTAAGAACTGCCTTTCTAGGGGACTCAGTAATCATTTTGTCTAAACGTTACCCAAATTTCTTGCCTTAACACATGATGTTTTCTCTTTGCAGCACATGATTAAGTACAGATATATACCCTTCACACATGGCAAGAGGAAATACAAAGGGAAGGAGGATGTGGGGAAGACCTTCGCCAGCTAGAAGCAGCAGCACCCCGTTGACCAGTTCTACTGCTCACTAAAGGAACGATTTTGAGCCATTGTAACAATGCCTTTTTTCTTCATAAAATGATTAACAGAGTGGTGACAAAGCAGTTGAATTTTCATTTTACGAGGATCTTGCTATTTTTATCTGAAATATCCGATCAGTTTCTTGAGGAAACTGGCATTCTAACCAAATTGCATTGAGTTCATTCTCTTTTTGTAAGAAGTTGGAGAAACTTCGGATAATCCCATGGATTTGGGATAACGTGTTCCTTTCAAGATCCATTGCACTGGAGAGGTTAATGGCCTAGAGCTGGATGTTTTTACATAGTTCTCCTGCTCAACATCACCCTGAAGTGCTGTGCACATCTGTGGAGGAAAGTGTAAGCTGGCACACGTGATGCTGTTTTCTGCTTCGTGGCCGTGTGCTGTTCTCATAGAAACCTTCAGTAGACCTAAATAGCTGCAGAACTTAAGCCAGTTTCCTAAATGCATGGTATTACTGAGTTATAACCCCATAGGTAGGAGTAAGAAATCTACTAAATTATGGGTTTGCAGTAGGGGGGAAAAAAAATACTCCTTTAGCTTCTAAAGCAACTCGTTTGTGTTGGGTTTCAATGCCAGTTTCACTGTTCCATCTCCGAGCAGATGCTAAAATTGGGCTCTTTCGTGATGACTCAGAACTTTGTTCAAACTCTATCACAATTTCCTTTGAGGACCTGGAATTATAAAAATATATATTTTAATTGTTCTTAGTTGGAGTTTCTTTCGTACTCGATGGTTTCATGAATAATTTCAGCTGACTTCATGCAGCCCCACAGAAAGTACCCAAACTGGCCAGGGCAGACAGCGGTGGGGGTTTTAACACAGATTTTCATTTTCTATGGGGGGAAGGGAAATAAGAGATAAATGACCTGCATGTAAACTTTTTCATGTGATACAACTGCAGTTTTATTAAGTGACTTTTTAATTCCAAAATTTATTAAAAGACAGTGTTCCCCTTTACTTGCTCTCTATCTTTATGTACATCTGATGATCTAACAGCATTTATGGCTCCTTTTCAGTAAAGGTTACCCTCAACTTACCTCCATGCAATGCCTTTTCCAGCTCTTCAGGGACCATTCACTTGCAGAAGGTAGGAAAAGATCAGCTTTTTGAAGATTCTGAATGGAGAACAGTGGCAGCTTCAACAGACACCTAATTGGGAAATAGATGTAGGAACCTTTTCCTCTGATTTTTGTCCAGTGAAGTCTCTGTGGAGCTCTGGAATTCAGCAGTCCTGGGAACGTGACAGGTAGCTTTAGCTCACATTGACCCCTTGCCTTCTGTTTGTTTGCATGTGTTTGTTTTCTTAGCAGTGTGGAAACCAGGAGTGTAAACACTTAAAATTGTGCAAACAGGATCCAGAAAAGGCCTTACAAAAGTACCAGTGGTGGATGTGGTTTGTCGCCTGAGAACGTGACAGCCCTGGCTTGGAGGAGCTGTTCTCAGGCTTGCTGGAGTTTCTGAGTAATATGGACAAATCAGGGAGAAAAACAGGAGGTTTATTAGTAGTAAAATTCCCAACTGGGATGCCTCCTACTGAACAGCTGAGTGTTACCAGCACTTCTTAGAAACACGTTTTTGATACAGTCAGGAACCGTGTCCAGACAGACAGAAAGGGTAGAGGCAGAGAGGGCTTTATTTGCAACCCAGGAAAGAAGTGCCCCCTTGCACGGGCATTTCCAGGTCCTTGAAGCCTTTCCTTGGTCCAGGGGGGCTGTGTGACAAGGACAGAGTGGGAGCTGAGGTCTGCCAGGGCCCAGAGCGGGTTTGTCCCTTACAGCTGATAGTGCCGTAGGTAGATCAGCTTCTGGGGATGGAACTTCTCTCTGCACAGGGGGCACTCTGCCTGCGGGAGAGAGATCACATACAGGACACACTGAATACTTCTACTGAAAAAGGTTTAAAGACATCCAAATAGAACTTCAGCTACTTCTAGAAAATAATCAGCATCCAAAATTCACAAGCCATTTTTTCAGTCCCGTTTGCGGTACAAGCTTTAGCCACATAAAGCACTCTGAGCTGGCCCAGTTTAAGCTGCTCAGCTTATTTATATATTATTGAAACATATGTATATTTTATACATTTATAAATATATTTTCCCTATTTATCAGTATTCACATGTAACATTCCCAGTGCAATGTCGGTTGTCCTATTTCAGTAAATGTGTCCTGATAACTGAGTGCCTGAGCAAGGGAAGGGGTGTGAGCAGCTGGGCTGAGGGGTGTTTCAGGTGGAGATGGCAGCAGTTTGTGCCTGTCCCTCACTCACCCTGGTGTTGCACCAGGCAGTGATGCACTCCCAGCAGAAGAGGTGCCCGCAGGGGGTGGCTGTGCTGTGCCTCCTCTCCTCCAGACACAGAGTGCAGCGGGACTGGCGCCCGGGAGCCTTGTCCTTGCTCGTGTTCCTAATTAACAGAGTCACAGATTAATGATGCAGCCTGCTTCTAATACCTGGGAACACCATCCTAAAGTAACCACCATCTTCAGGTACTAACCCTTGCTCAAACCCACCAAAGCATGAAATCCAAGAGATGCTTAAAACAGCGAGGAATTAATCTTGCTAATTAATTAAACATACCATCAAGTTCTAACTTAAATCAGAGTGTCACTCCCTGTTCCCCCTGTCCATGACAGCTCTGCCATGCCCACCACTGCTCCCCCCTCTTGCCTAGTAAGTAAAAACCACCTCTCACTTCTGGTGGGCGAGGTTGCGGTGCAGCTTCCACTCCTGCCGCGCCCTCTGCTTCTGTTTGAAGCTGTACACCTGAACCCCAATGGTCAGCAGAAGGTGGAAGAGGGAAATCACTCCAAGGAACTTGTAACTTGACCGGACGCTCTGATCTTCTCCCTGCAGTCCTCCAAAATGCAGCTGTGGAATGCACAGAAATAGAGATGTGGGTTTATGAAACTATTCCCATCCCCCCTTCAATAAACTTGATTTGGGATTCTCATTTCTGTCCAAAAAATCGACATGTTTGCAGGGCTTCTCAAGTTGCTGTGTCTGAGGAGGTCTCATCACCTTCAGTCAGGCTGGACTAAGCTGCTGTCTACGCAG
>NW_020955647.1:360080-362042 GCF_003031625.1 Empidonax traillii
ATGCACAGAAATAGAGATGTGGGTTTATGAAACTATTCCCATCCCCCCTTCAATAAACTTGATTTGGGATTCTCATTTCTGTCCAAAAAATCGACATGTTTGCAGGGCTTCTCAAGTTGCTGTGTCTGAGGAGGTCTCATCACCTTCAGTCAGGCTGGACTAAGCTGCTGTCTACGCAGCATCAGTTGTCTGTCTGTCCATCAAAACTGCAGCTTTCATTGTTTTGATTTTCTTATGTCTGAGCAAACAGACACCTCTTTTCCATACCAACACTGGGAATTATTGGGAAGTCTTGTGTCTACACACACTTCTGGGCCAGTGGCTGATGGGTTTTTTTTGCAAAGATATGAAATTAGGATTTTCATATAGAAAACTGCACTATAAAGGTGCACTGGTTTTTGTTCAGAACTACATTTCAGTATTGCCCGTGGTTTTATTCCATCCCTCCTCGCTGTTGGTGCATTTGGGGCAGACACACTGAAGTTACGCAGGGTCAGAAGTTGCCGCTTCTGACATTCACGTTTATTCCCCGTAACCTCTGGACTGCAGGGACTCCCCACCCTCTGGAGGGTGCAGAAAACTCCCCTCATATTTTAGTCACCCACAGCCAAATCCTCATGCCTGTTACACCCGGCAGCCCAGAAGAGGCCGAAGCAGCAGGCAAGGAACACGTCACTCACGTAGGAGATGCCCGCCACCCTTTTCGAGAGGTGGTAGAAGGTGCCGTGGATGTAGAAGAGCGCCAGGTGCAGCCGGTGCAGCAGGGGGATGCACTGTTTCAGCACATACACCACCTGGCAGGCTGTTCTCCTCTGCTGCTCCGGGAGCTGCCCCAGCTGCCTGCGGATCCAGCGGCGCAGGAAGGTCCTGCCGGGCAGTGCGGGTGCTGCTCCGCTCCCAGGGCTCTGGGACTCCTCACCCTCCTCCTGCAGCTCATGCTCCAGGTGCAGCAGGGCCTTCTCCAGGCAGTAGGGCACCACGGTGTGCAGGGAGATGAAGGCGGCCCGGCGGAGCAGAGAAGGCACCTTCTTCTTGGTGGGGTCGACCTGAATGATGTTCACGTACTCCTCGCCCAGAGTCTGATACCCTGCACAGCGTGGGAAAGAGAAAACAGGCTGAGGGGGCAACTGCAGGACCCTTCTGTGGGGACAGGCTGCTCAGCTCACAGCTCAGACTTTGCACTCTGAGAAAGAGTTGCATTTTTTTGTGTTGAACAAAATGTTTTGGTCACAGCAGCATCTGCAGCATCGCCATCAGCAGCGGATGGAGGATTAAAGGAGATAGATAACCTGTCATGGTGCCAGACATCCCTTTTGTAAAGAGAACGTGTCTCTGTGCTGACAAAGTGCTGTATTTGAAGCCAAACTTGGACAGTTCAGTGGTTCTATGTTTGACAAAAGGTGTTTAAACAAACTCCCTCGTTAAAGAGAAGCGTGTGGCAGCCTCGGCAGGTGATCCCCGGCACAGCGTTGGGAGAAACGACAGAAAAATGATGAGAAGTGGTAGCAGAGGTTACCTGAGAGCGTGGTGAGCACGAAATAGGCCACATCGGAGAGCAGCTCCACCTCCCGCCGCCACTGCAGCCACGGCCGGGCACCTGCGGGACGGGGCCGCTGTCACCGCACCCGGGCGCGGCACCGGCCCCCGCGCCCCCTCCGCCCCCCGGGCATTACCCGCCAGCCCCCGCAGCGCGGTGCCGGCCCCGCTGCGCAGCCCAGCCCGGTACAGCTCGTCCTTCTGCCCGCCCCGCACCAGCCGCGCCGGGCCCGCCGCCGCCACCGCCATCGCACCGCGCGCACGGACACGGCGCGGCCCGGGCCGCAGCACCCCCAGCACGGGCGGAGCGCCCGCGCGGCGCGCAGGGATACCGCGTCACCGCGGAGCCGTGAGGGGGCGGGAAAAGGGGCGGGAAAAGGGGCGGGAAAAGGGGCGGGAAAAGGGGCGGGAAAAGGGGCGGGAAAA
>NW_020955647.1:364158-480032 GCF_003031625.1 Empidonax traillii
AGGCTTAGAGGTGACCTCATCACTCTCTTCAACTACCTGAAGGGAGGTTATAGCCAGGTGGGGGTTGGTCTCTTCTCCCAGGCAACCAACAATAGGACAAGGGGACATGGGCTCAAACTCTGCCAGGGGAGGTTTAGGTTAGATGTTAGGAAGAAATTCTTTACAGAGAGGGTAATCAGGCATTGGAACAGCCTACCCAGAGAGGTGGTGGATTCACCATCCCTGGAGGTTTTTAAGCAGAGACTGGATGTGGCCCTTAGTGCCATGATATAGTAATTGGAGTTGGATCAGGGGTTGGACTTGATGATCTTGGAGGTCTTTTCCAACCCAGTTAATTCTATGATTCTATGATATGATTTATGAAGCTGAAGATAAGTTCAGGCATCTGAAGGTCAGATTTTCACTCCTTAAAAATTTGTTATTTGGGGGGGGGGGATTGTGTGGCAAATGACACTCTAGTTCTTGTTAGTGGAGTTAGTTATTTTTAACAGCACGGTCAAAGTGTATTTTCTGTGCAGATTTTACTTCCATGGGATGCTTCTCTGCTTTTCCTTCCAACAGACCTGACAGGGGAGCGAGTTGCTGCACCGACGTTACCACAAGGAAGTCCAAAATGTAAAACAAACTCGGTGCTCGGCAATGATTAACTTTCCCTCCCACAGGCTGCTTGTCTGCGCATCATAAAATATGATTTTACCTCCGCAGACCTGTTGGGAGAGCAGAGGTTCGGGAGCGCAGCTCTCAAGCAGGGCGGCAGGCAGATGTTGCAGCTCCCAACCTGAAGAACAGGTTCTGCAGATGGGGAAGGGAGCGAAACGTCTGCGCGGGATTGTTACCACCCCTCCCGGTTCCTTTTGCCTCCTCCCACTCTGAACTTGTTACCCTGGAGCTGAACTGTTTGAACAGGGGCTGTAAAGCCGCTCTGTGATCAGAGAGCCGGCAGCCCTCAGCTTGTAGCGCCGGGGCGGGATCTCTCTCGCTCCCCGCGGGTCCCTCCCGCAGGGTTTGTCCCGGGATGGAGGTGCCGATGTTCCACGCACGGGAGCCGGGACAGCCCGTCCGCCCAGGACAGACACAGGTGTGTGCTTGGGGTTCGCCTGGCTGCTTTCTCTTACAGCAAGCGTTTTGGTGTACTTTTAACACTTTTCCTTACTCTTGGGCCTTAGAATCAAAGTTTCTAAGAGGCTACCGCAGCCTTGGGCTTGGGCTTTTAAGAGTTTGCTACTACTTTTGCTTTTGTTTCTTTTTGTTTGTTTGTTTGGTTGGTTTTCTGTTTTGTTTGTGTTTTTTGTTTGTTTGGGGTTTTTGTTTGTTGTTATTGGTTTTTGTTTTTTTGTTTTTTTTTTTTTTTAAGAAAGAGGGAGACTGGAAAGAGCATCACGTCTAATGCTTGTTTTATTTTGGTCCTTGGAACTCACCTAACCTTTTAGACTCTCTGAGCTTGCAGGGATCACAAACTTCATTTGTGATTTCAGTTCAGTCTCTTCTAACTGGAGAACTGCCTTTTCTGGTGTGAGACACCAGTGCATTCATTCTGAAGTGATAACCTGAGCCTTGAGCTTTCACGGGTGAGCCGAGCCAGGATGAAAAGTGACTTGGATAGGAGAGGCTGGATGTGAAATAAACTGCAGGTATTTAAATGAAATACTGGTCAAGCAATATAATGTGGCTGATTCCATGATGAAGAGCAAAGTCTTAACTTGGAAGGAAAGCCATGCACAACACTTCAAAAGAGTTTGCTTTTCTTTTTCTCCTGTTTTTTTTTTTTTTTTTTTGGTCATTCTTTTGGGCTATGGAGAAGTATTTTTACGCCAGGAAAGAACAGAAGATCCTGGGTTACAGTTGCAGAGATGTGGCAAACAGTAAGGATGGATGGATTGCCAGTGCTGTGCCTTGGGCTCCAGAGCTTAGATGTAGGTCTGAGACATACCCTCAGTCCTCAGGGTGATAATTTCTAGAGTCATGTTTTGTTTCATGGTAGAGGTGGGTTAACTGCTAAAAAATAAACCAGAAGTGGAGTACAATTCACTGCTGACTGCAGTTAGTTTGAGATAGGAAACTGATGCCATTTTCAGAATGCAACTCAAAGTTAACTTGCTTCTTTATTGTTCAAAAGAACGTGGTCAAAGTTTTGTCTATGAAGAGAGCTTTTTCTGACCTTACTGAGGGGGAAAATGCTTCAGCTGGGGAGAACTGTCTTCTGCCCAGTCAGATTAGCTGTGGGGAACAGTTTGGTGCAAATGAAGGACAGGGCTGGTGGGGGAAGGTCGGTGAGGGCTGAGGAAATGCTGGTTTATCTGAATGCAGGCCAGGCTGTGCAGGGACAGGCAGGAGTGTTCCCTGGCTCTGAGCTTCTCTGCAGGAGCACTGCTTGGGACAGGCTCCTTGGGGGCACCGAGGCCACGACCAGGGACAGACACATCTGACACAGCAGAGCAGTTAAAGCCTTGTTACTGGTAAGTAAAAAAGACTTTTCAAGGGAATGTCTTGCCTGCAGATTTTGGTGAAAACTATTGAATTCATGCCCTAGAGACCACTGCAAAATTTTTAGTCATACCTGGCTTCTGGTTGCTTTTTGTTCTGGCCTTGTGAAAAGTGATGATAACGTTCTAGTTTATGGCCAAGCTCCTTCTGCGTTATCTGAAAAGGCTTTTGTTTTCCTCCTATGTGGCATTCACCATTTCTGTAATTTAGCTGAATTAAAAGCTGCCCCATACTTACCCTAAAGCGTCTGAGAGCATCTTAGTTAATGGTGCTGCAGGAACAATAAAGCAATAAAAACTAGAGAGTGTAGGGTTCTGTACTCACAATTTCAGAACACCACAGTCTCACTTTGGTTTTGAAATAAATTGCCCAGAGCCCTCAGTTCCTAAATATAGTTGGAAGGGGCCAAATTATTTGTGAATAGCACTGGAACTTGTTAATTGTCCAGAGCTGAGAAAATGGCTGTATAAATGGACTGGAGTGGGTAATAGGATGAGGCTGAAGAGATTTTTTTGGTAAAGACAGTCTCACTTACTGAGGATCAGCTGAACTTCCTGCTACACAATTTCCACACACCCAGAAATCTCAGTTCTGGACTGGTTATCTCTAAAATGACCCACTTCTTCCTGTGATAAGCTTAAATTAATCTGATCTTATGACTGAAATAGATTCTGAAGGAAGAAAGAATCTTCTTTCCCTTGCTTCTATTGTCCTGAGCTTGCTTCTCTGGGAGCTCAGCCCTATTCCCACTGACACCCCCTGGCTCGCTGGATGTGACAAAGTCTCCCATCCCAGACTCTGCATCTGCAGGGAATTTCCAAACCTCTTCTCCACTGTTTCATCTGCCTTCATTCCGAGGGGGTGGAGCACTTCCCCTCGTGCAGTGGGTGCACAGCAGAGTCATTGCACAGGTACCTGTGCAGTGCAGGCTGTGACAGATCTTTGCACAAGCTTAGGCAGAGTTCTGAGTTTCCTGCCTCCCGTTCCCCTGTGCCTCACTGTCTGTGGGGCTGCTCCTGAGGCTGGCTGAGGGACATTCTGGCTGCAGACAGCAGGGCAAGCATGACCTGAGTGAGGCTTGCAGGTCCATCTGCAGCAGAAACACAGCGTGGCAGCTGAGAGGTTGATTTCTGTGTACCTGGTTCTGAGCTGGCCCCACAGTTTCTATTGCTTATCACAGCCTCACCTGTAACTAGGGAATGGCTCCTGGAGACTCTTCTGACATCTTCACAGTTGTCAGGGAGCTGTGGATTGCCTCGGAAATTCCAAGGGAAATGGGGTGGGAAGGTGAAGGAGCTTTCCATGTTAACATTCCTGGGAGAGACTGGAGTGCTGCAGAGCCTGAGCAGTTCCCATCCCCTGGGCTGTGTTTGCCAAGGGCCGTTATGCACCAACTTGCAGCACTGCTTTTTGTCTTCAATCTGGTGTTCAGAGACGTCTCTGCCCAGCTCTCCCTGCAGGATCACTTACCACAGGGTAACTTAAAAGAAGCTCCTCCTTGGCCCTTCTCCCCTTCAACGTGACTCCCCCCTACAGCTTGTTATTCCAGATTTCCCAGTGCCTTTAGATGCTGGAATGTATTTTCTGGAAGTTTTCTCTGCCTTTGACTGAAAACATGTAATTCGTGTTCTGTTTAATTAAGCAAGAGCAGAGCAAGGAATGGAGCCCGAGGAAACAATGGCAGCTGCAGTTGAGGTGCCTGGAAGAGGCTTTTATTGCCTGCAGAGGAGAACCTCAAAAACACAACTTTGGGATGTGTTATGATGTTGTTGTTTAGCGGGACTGCTGCAAGAACGGAGTGAGATGGTTTCTGGTTGGTTTGGTGTGTCGAGGATGTGAGCACAGTGGATTGTAGGAGGCAGGGGCTGTGAGGGGAGGGAGAGGGGCTCTCAGGTGGCTGAAAGTGCCAGGAAGACTCTCATGAGCTGCCTTGGCTAAAGATGGGGTTTCCCAACTGTTGTAATGCCCACTAGAGCTGCCCTCTGGCCTGGGGGTGTGGGCTCTGAGTGTTCTGTTCACACCTCAGAGCCACGGGCTGGCTGTGGAGCTGTGTGCCCTGGGCAGTGAGAATGCAGTCTATAGCTTTGGATCACCTGTTAAACAACTCCACGGGCCTTTTGTCTCTACAGTATAAAGTGACCTGCCTGATTTCTGTGGGCTTGGACAGGTTCTGAGGGAGATGAGGTTAGTGTAGTAATGTTATTTATTGACTAACAGGTACTGAAGTCCATGATGGGGTGGCGAGCAAAGCAGGGCTGGACTTTGACATTTATTGGATCAGTCACGTTTCTGCTTGGCAAAATGAGAATGGGCTGAGTGGTTCCCAGACCCCTTCCTGCTCATGAAAAAGGAGATTTGTTAATTTAAGAAATTAGTTTGGACGTTTGGCAAAAAAAAAAAAAAACAAAACCAACAACCATTAAAAAAAAGCAGCCTCCTCTTGGGGTTGCCAAGTGTGAGCGTGTTTTTCTTGTCTGCAGTGTTGGGGTCTGGCCCTACCAGGCATCCTCGGAAAGCTGATTTTTCCACTGACTTGGGAAAGGGGACACAGGTTGCCACCTCCTTTCTAAGTCCCCCAGCACAAGTTATCCCTTAATATCAGTGCAGCAATAAGCTGTTGTATGGAACTAGAGCAGTTTGGTTAAAGCTCCTAGGCATTATTCTTAAAAGAGGTTCCTGCTCCTTTAGATGAGTTTGAAGAAAAAAAAGTAATAATAATAATAAAAAAAAATCAGTCTTCTGGACAGTGACCAAGACTGGCAGCATAATTGACAGCAGGAACATTATTAGAATTATAGATCACTTGATTCCAAGTGGCATTGGAGCCATAGTCTATCTGCTGCTCAGTATGACTCACAAATTCCCAAGCGAGCTGAGCCATTTCCAGAGTATCATTTCCCATCTGTCTCCCAACAAGGAGCTCTTCCTCTCCCCGTTTCTCCTCTGAGGCTGTTTGTTTTTTGTGGTCTGTAGTACAAACCTTGTATTTTCAAAGTACTTTTGACTCAAGCGATTGGGTGAGATTTAGAGCTTTGACTAATGAGTTCCCTTTGCTCTTCTAGTAGAAATTTCCAGTTCTCCCTGGCTAATATGAAATGTAAATGTTCCTCAGAAGCAAGAGGCTGTTGTGTGCTGTTTCCATTGTCACTTCAGACAGTCTGGGAGCTGGTGAGTGATAAATAATGCCGGTGAAACCGAGAGAGGTTTTGGCAATTTGGGATAAGCAGAGAAGGGGATTAGAAATAAGTCTATCCCCTCTCTATAGAAATTGTTGCAAATGCCACACTTTGTTTCATAAAGTCATATAGCACAGCCCCTATAAAGCTGAAATCAAGAATTTGAGTTTAATAATGTCTCCTTCCTTGCATAAGGAATATTCAGTGACATCATTCAACAAAAATGCAGGGCTCTCCTGCGTGTGCAGCTCCAGCTCAGGCTGCGAGGGGCGGGTGAGGAAAAGCTGACAAATGTTGAGTGTTCCTTTCAAGTGGGATGACTCTGTTCTGGGTGAAGGTGAACCCAGCCGGCTGCCAGCAAGGTATTCCAAGTCCTCTTTTCCTGCCTGCCTGTTCCCTCTCTCCCCTTGCATTTGGGACGGACTGCAGAGGACTCGGTGGCACGCCAGGCTGTTGTGTGTGCCCTGTCCCTTGGGAAAAGGCAGATTGGCTCACACCCTGAGGTGTGGGCTCAGCCCCTGCTCCATGGGGCTGCAGCAGCCTCCTCTCACCTGGCTGCTCCCTGGCTGTGCAGGGACAAGCCTGGGCGTGCAGGTTATCTGGGATGGAATTGCCCGGGAATGGAGCCGCATTCCTCCCAGCCAGCAGCGTGGCAGAGGGAACCGCAGTGCAGCTTAAAAGCAAATCCCGGCTCTCACATTTAAATGCTCTAAAGTAGGTTTTTCCCTCTCCCATTTGGTACCACTTTGATCTTTTATCCATTGATCTGCTTCCTGATCACACTGTTCAGGTTGAAGTGATGCCTCAGTCTGTGTGTGTTTCATCCCTGCTATCACAGTATCTGCTCTGGAAGGATATCAGAGCTTGTCTGAGTTCTGGTGGATGCCACACAAAACCTCCCCGAACAAAAGCAGGTCTTGTGGGGTTAAGCTTTAATACTACAGGGATATAATAAATGGCTGGAGGATTGTTGTGGTGTACACAGCTTCTTTTGTCTGTCAGTGATACGTATCCTGCCTCTGGGGCTGAAATCCCTTTTTTCCAAGGGAGCCCAGAACCTCACACAATGATACTCAGGTGGGGCTCTTAGCCTGAGCAGTCGGTTTAAATCTTGTTGGTGTGGTCTGCGCAGATAGAGTTGCTCTCCTCTGGCTGTTTGATGTCTGCTGTCAATGGGCAGTGCTGTTCTCGGAGCCAGAGTGCTTCCCAGAGTAACAAAGATCAAACATTTTCAGAGAATGGAACTGATAGTTTCCATTATACAGTCTTCACAAGAAATTTTGCAGGGAAGCCAACTGAGCTTCTTTCACTTACTTTAAGAGGAAGTCTGGCCCCTGAATCTTGTTCTGAGATACCAGTTTGTATTTTTAAGGATTAATTGTGTGCTTTTCCATTGGCTGCCCAGGATTTATTGGGACATTCAGTTTGCTGTTTTTTTTGTAACAATACAGGTATTCTGAACAGAGAGGGAGGGGAAGAAGGGAACTCTGAGGACCTGTAATAAGTTGAAAAAGGTGGGGCTGAGTGAGGAAAGAACATCTTTTGTGTGAAAACAGATGTTCAGAGATCAGCTGCCTGACGTAGCTTCACTTGCAGATCAGAAAAAAAAAGAGTGAAGAACATGAATTTGATGTAACTCAAGGCAGTAAAATATTTAATGAGCCACAGAACCATAAAGCACTGCAGCTCATCTGCTTTCACTGAAATGATGCCAGTCCAAGCCAGCAGGAACATCCGTGCCCATTCACTCTTCCTCACCCTCACGGACATGTTCTTTGGTGTATAATGAGTCACAGTGATTGAACTTCCAGCACAGGAAACCTTCCAAAAAACCCCTGAAGCAAAGAGGTGAGAGAGTCTGACAAAGTAACTGCCCCTGGCTCAGCTCTGAGGAGGACATGGACTGATCTTGTCTTGTTCTAAAGCAGTTCCATCTGTCTGGGCAGCTGTGGCTCCCTGCACCAACCTCGGGTTAGACATCAGGCCACCTGTGCCAGGAGTGTCATCCTGTGACATCCCCAAACTCTTCCAGAGCCACAGGATGCCCCCTGAGCTATCTGCCATTTAAATGTGGAAACAAGGGATTGTACTGGTACTGAATTCCTCCAGGACTGATCCTGCCAAGCACTGCTGTCCCACAGATGAAGTTGCCATGCGTTTGGCTCCACACGTGGGTGTCACTTCACTGAGTGACGTGTTCCCTTTCACCAGAGGAGATTTGGACAACACATGGGATGGAGAAGGTGGGGCTTGATGGAAAGATAATGGCAGGGAGGAGGTGACTTCCCAAAGAAGCTGAATGAGGGACCAAAGACAAGAGGAGAGGAACATCTTCTAACAGGCAGGTGCTCTGCCAGGGACATCTCTGGCTCAGGTTTTTCTACAGGTGTCTCAAACCCCCTCCTCTATTTCTACTCACTCTAAATGAATAGTGAGCCTCATGGCCCTCTCTCTTTAAAATAATGTCAAACTGGCTCTGTGCTTTCACAACACAACATGTCAGGGCAACGTTTCAGAGCTCAGCTTGTAATTACAAACTGAAGGAGACTCCCAGAGATTCAAACAGTTACCAGCACTAGGTAGGATCCCAGGCTTCTGTCTGGTGTTTTGGAGGGAGCCTTCCTTGGCCTTCTTTCCCTGAGGAAGGTATCCAGTGAAAGTTTGGGAAAGCTGAGTCTCCTGTATCCAGTGGGCAGAAGAGAGGCGAGAAAAGGGAAAGAGAATGCCAGGCAACGACAGAGGATACATGTGAAGGCAGCAGGTAAGAGGAGAAAGGAGCTTTAGGGGTGAGAGGGGACTGAGGAAGCCAACATCACACAGAGCTGTCCTTTGGGAACAGAGCTGAGACATCCACGTGGTATGTGAAGGACTGGGTCAGGTGTATGTGTGTGTGTTATCCCTATGTGTGTCAGTATAAAATAATTAACCCCAGCACGAGTGGTTTGGCTTCAGGAGAAGCTGCTGCTGGAAAAGCAGAGGTTTCTGTGACTGCAGAAAATACTGGTGGGAGGCAAAGAAGAGTTGGTGCCTTCTGACTGCTGGGGTCAGTGCAGTGTAAGTCATCCAGCTGTGTTCCTGTCGTAACCATTGTACAATAAACACTGAAAGTAACTTCCACTATTCACAAACATTGTCTTCTCCAGGTTAGCAACGTGCAGGAGGCGCTGGGAGGACACATGGAATGCTGGTGACTCCTGTGCTGCTGGGAGAGGCCACCACATCCCCGCTGCCGAGGCTGAGCCGGTGGGTCTCGTGCTGCCTCCACACTGACACCAGCGATTCTGCTCCATGCATGGCACATGTGGCAGCAGGATTAAAGCAGGACACTCTCCTGAATGTGGAGTTCCAGGCAAGGCACTCACTGTCCCTTCCAGAGCAAGCCTGCAACATCCTGAAATTGTTGCTTTCTCTGGGATATTTTTATTTCTCGACTGACACTGCAGATATCTGAGTGACTGTGTTTGCCCTGGAGCAGGCTCCTTGCTGCACTGCTCTGAAAGCTGGAGATGGCTCTGACTTCTCCAAAACCTGCAGCAGGGGAGCTGACCCAGAGAGAGGAATCCATGCTCCACGATGGAAACTGCTTCCACTTCCTCTCTGCAAACAACCTCACAGGAGGTAAGTGGGAAGTTACTGTTCCCTTGTCTGAGAGTTGGATACCGAGAAGAGATTCTTTCCTTTTTCTCCAAATTGACTTTTGTTGTCTTGAGATTTCCTCCAGTTTTCTTTAAATTGGAGTAAATTGTGCCTGTATGTTCCTCAGTGCCTTTTTTCTGTGTGGTTGGTGTGGTGACTGAAGTTTGTGTGAAGTCTGTTAAAGACACCACCCCTGTCCTGCACACCAAGGATATCTTGGAATCAATCTTTCTTCTGTCCTTGCTTGTGCACTCTGTGAGGTTTCAGTCCCGTGAAGGGACCTTCATCTGCAGAATTCCTAACATTTGTAAAAAAATGTAAATTACTGTAGGATGAGACTGTCAAGGGATCGCAACTTTTTTCCTTGATTCTTTCAAGTGCTTCTGGAAAATCTTTCTTGAAGTTGATGAGACTGGGATTTACAGTGCCTCGGGTTGTGGCTCTGTGCCATGAGGTCTGAACTGAGCTGAGAGAGGCAGAGCTCAAAGAATGACTATTGTTGGCTGTTGCTCTTTTTTCAGTGTTGACAGCTCGGCAGAGGAAAATGAGCTCTTCTCTTAGGAAGCTCTGGAGATTACAGATGTGATTATGCACATCAAGTGCAGACTGGAGATGGGTAGGAGGGAGGGAATTGTGTAACTGATGTCTGTGGCAGATGAATCTGTGCTATGGCAGAGATCTGAGGGAGGAGGAGCTTTTTTTTTTTTGCATTTAAAATAAAAAAAAAAGAGATGATTTAGCTCAATATTTAAATCAAAACTTCATTTATTCAATGCAGGACTCATTTGCTTGAAATGCGTTACATTTACTGCCTACAGTCATGAAGTAGACAGCACTGAAAGTTTTGGCTGGGTTCTCACAGGAACTAACTTCATAATCTTCAATTTCCAGCAATTGTGAGATCAGTTTAGCTTTCTGCTGGCTTACAGTTGGGGCTGACAAGAATATTTTTTACTAGCTGAATATATCTATATTGTAGGTGTATTAAAAATAGCCTGTCAATGAAATATAATCCATGATTAACTGTCACTACACCAGTTCTTACCTTTCTTACACGTTTAGTAATATTAGTTTTTGTCCTGGTGGAGGAAGCTGTCATGTTTTATCATAAATCGATTTGCAAGAGGTTTGGAAAAGGCAAGTGCAGACCTTTAGAGGTGCAGTAGGTGCATTGCATCACCGGAGTGTCCTGGCACTGCAGAGCTAAGGTGATCTGTCCCAGTTATTGCTGTGTCACACAGGCTGGCTTTGAGGGAACTCCTTTTTCATTGTAGTTTGTTGACTCCTGAGCTGTGTGTTACATCTCTGTGCTCAGGATCTCTGCCAGTGTGCAGGGGGATGGCAGGGAGAGCTGCAGGGACAGAAGGTCTGCATTGTGCTCAGCAGCACTGCCAGCATTCCAGGGCCCGTGGGGCTGGACCTCAACAAAGGCTGGAGTGGGCTCAGGAATCCCTGTGCAGGCTGGGTCAGAACACCCACCCGAGCTTGGCCTCCCCCCTGTTAACTCTTTCCAGGACTGCTTTGAGTGCAGGGACAGCTCTGATTGACTCCCTTTGCACTGGAGCAAACGCTGAGTAACCTGCCCAGACTGCCCCTGGCACTGCTGAGCTGCTGCTGGGGCAGCTGAGCCTTCAGAAACAGCAATCCAGGCTCAGCCTCCCACATGTGCTGCTTCCCTTTGCTCATTTGGGTGAGTTTATCTGCAAGAAAACTTAGCAAAGGATGGAGCTGGAGAGTAAAATCACTGATTGGAGTAAATCCAGTGCAGGTAAATAAAAGCTCCTCAACTGATCATTTGGCCCCAGAGTTTCGTAGCTACCTGCAATCTACTTCTGTACCTACTCCTCTTGGATGGCTTGGAACTCTTGGCACTCTTGTGCAGCTTTGAGATGTTTTATCAGTTGAGACAGTTTTCAAAACTTCTTTTTTTTTTTGGAGTAAAAACCTCCCTTGTCTGCGTAGGTTGTACATGGATGAGGCAGAAGATTGCTATGTAAAAAGGAAATCTGAGTGGGATGCAATTAACTTTTACATAATTTGATTATATATAATGTCATTAAACGTTATTACAGCGGCATTGGGAGAGTCCAGAATCAAGGAGGGATATGGCAAATTCGGTAATCCTCCATTTTTCAAATACACTCTGACATGTCTAGACTCACTCTCCCCTTGTAATCCGATGAAAGAGTGCTGTGCACAGACATGCAAAATCCTGTTTGCTCAGATATGTGGTACCAGATTAGCCTGGAGAAGGACCTGAGCTGGCCCTCAGCTGGGGCTGGAACATCTGCCTGCCTGGGAGAGCTGCTGCCATGGCACTGGGGACCTTCAGGGGTCCTTCCAACCCAGCTGAGGAACAGACACACAGCTGCTGTTACTGAACTGGCACCAGCTGTCTGAAAGTCCCTTGAACTCACGTTAGATTTCTGTGGAACTGCCCATCAGTTAAAATAAAGTGTGACCTGATACTGTGGTTCTACCAGTTGTGCTTATCCAAGTGAGTGAGTGAAGAGCAGCACCTGGTTTGGGTTTTGTTGGTGCAGTTTGAATCCACTCTGAACAGGCTGTTTATCCCTTTGGTGTCTGAACATGCAATCCCCCTCCACTGGGTCCAGCACAGACAGTGGCTGCTGCATCACTGAGACACCAAGTCCTGAGGTTTTTGCACAGTCTCACCTTAGTTGTGTTTTCCACACCTTTTCTGCTCCCTGGATGGAGGGAAAGGCTGTAGTGGAACAGACCCTGCCAGCTGCTGTTTGTCCTCCTTTCTGCTGCAGAGGCAGAAATCACGAGTGAGGTTTACAGAATGCACGATTGTTTCCCTTGCTGGCAGTGTCAGCTTATACTAATTGATGTTAATGAGCCCCCAGACTGTTGTAATAAAGATACAAGTCTGAGGATATGATCCTGGGCTGCTCAGCAGACCCACACTCTAGTTCTGATTCTGTTACTGACTTCTTGTTTGGCTGCTTTTGTAACTTCACCCTTGTGTTGTCTCTTATTTTGATTATAAATGGGAACTGCTATTGTTGTGCAACAGTCATGTTTGTGTCTTTATTACCTATTCTGAAATACAAATAATAATAATAATAATAATAATAATAATGATAATGTTCAACCTCAGCCATTCAGAACTGAAATAACTGTGGTGAGGTCTGGACGGGGACCATTGTGGGTACTGATACCAACTGCTTGGGAACTGTCCTGCGACATAAAACCTGCAGACCCCAGAAAGGCTGAACCCTGGGGGCTTTTAATCTCAGGGGGTGGTGGTCTGGAGTAGATCTGAGGGCTGCTGGAATGGTGAATCTGAGTCCATTCTCAGTTTGGGCAAAAGGCTGTTTTCCAGTGTCCATGCTCACATTCTTTAATGCTGTCTTAGGAAGAAGTTTTGTTTGTTTGGGGGTTTTGTTTGCCTGCTTTTTTAGTAAAGTGCACTGTAATGTAGTTTTGGAGGCTCTGTGCCAAGATGCCCAGAGGTGTGCAGTGTCCCAGCTCCTGCTGGGGCACAGACATTCCCAGTGCAATCTGTTGGAAGGCAGGAGCCTGCTGATGAATTGACAGCTGCAGTGGAGCAGAGAGGTACCCACCTTGTCTGCAGTTCACACAGCATTTGACCCGGGAGAGGGATTTTGGTTTAGAATCATGAAATACTAACAGCCACCTGTCTTTATCCTAGTGGAGTTTTTCTGGGATAACTGTGTGGAAGGGTGTGAATCAGGGAATCTGTCCCTCAGGCAGAGCTGTGCTTTGGTCGTGCTCCAGCGGCAGTGGGAATGCTGCAGTTGGGCCTCACCTTTCTTTACTCTGTGCTGCTCAATCAGGAGACTGCAATAAAAAGAGGAGTGTTCCCTGGATACTCAGTTTATAAGGCAGCTCTGCTGCTTTGCTGAAAGTTAACTATGAAAACGAGATAACAGGCACTGCCTGGACCAGGCTGCAGAATTGGTGTTTTTTCTGGACTGGAAACCAGATCATCTGTTACCTTCTGTTTCTTCTTCCACCTCAGCAAAATCTTCTCCCCCAAGTGCTCTGCTCTCTCTCTCTCACAAATCTGCTGCCTCCTGTAAAGACAGTGGAAGGGTGTCGTGGGAAACGGGACAAGCGGAGCCGGTGCCGAGCTCGGGCTGTCCCTGGGCCGTGTCGCTGTTGCCATCTGCTGGGGGAGCGTGTGCTCGGCCACAGCCCCGAGCAGCCCCAAAGCGGGGTGATGCTCCTCCTGCCAGCGCTCGAGGGGTTCCTACCCCGAGTAACAACTCCCCTGTGCCCTCAAAACCGCTGCGAGGCGGAATAAAAGTTCTCCACAGGCGCATCTGGTAGCAGGGAAGTCGCATTTCTTCATGGTTTGGTTCTTTGAAACCGGTGAACTAAGGAAAAGCAACGCTCGCTCAGACGGTTGGAGTTAAGTACAGGATGTTTAGAGGTGGAAAACTGAGTTCTGGGTTGAGTGATACATATATTATGCTTTATAATGCTGCGAGGGGAAAAATATGTTCCTTTCATTCATTCCCATGGGCCGTCAGCCCGTGTGTTGTCAGAGATGGGAGGGGAGCAATTCCAGCCGTCTCTAAGAGAGTGCAGCTATACCGGCATTATCTGTGGGAAGCTCTGGAGACACTGCCATCAGCTGTGAATGAGCCCGTCAGTCAGAGCTGCTCAGGAGATGCTGTTCTGGGAGGCACCCTAAACAAAGCTCAGTCTCTCCCACTTTCTCACAAGTAAATGATTTGTATCTGCTGGTAAAATTAACCCTGACTGCAAATACAGGTGACTCTCAGCCTGTGTGTCCTGCAGCCTGGACTGTTACAGGCTGGCTTTGATTTGCCCTGGGAGCTGGGCACAGAGTGTTTTAACCCCTAAATCATCTCTGATTGATGCTGTGAAACCTGCCTGGTTCCAGTAGCGCTCAGCTCCCAAAGCATTCCAGTGCCCTTCATCTCCAGGCACTTTGCTGTTTATCTCCACATCAGAACCTTATCTCTCAGTTCGATCTGAGGTGAAAGGCTTCGCCAGGGAGAGGAATGCTTTGTTTCTCCAGAGAACAAATAACTGCAGTTGTCTTCTGAAGCAAATCCCAGTGGTTTTGTGCAGTTATCAAACTATGAGGAACTGCCTGATGGGTGGCTGCTGCCTTCTGCCAGGCAAACCCAGGATCCTCCACTGGCTCTAGGGGGAAGAAATGAGAGTGCTCTTGAACTCCTGACCTGAGAGCTACAAACCATGAGGTCAACCTGTGAAGAGAAACTGTTCTATTACAGACCTTCTCTGCTGAAAAAGCTCTGCACAGAACAGAAGAGCTGTGAAGAGTTTAGAGAAGAGTGAATGAGATTATTTTTGGCAATATCAGAACCGTGATATTTCCCTGAAGTAATAATCTTTTCCCTCCTGAAATGTTGAAGTTCCAGGCAATTGGCTCAGTAAAGAGGATTTTAAACCTGTTTGGAGACCATTCTAATCCCCTTGAAACTGCTGTATCTCCTACTGAACTGAAAGAGGGAGGGGGGATGTTCCCACTAGGCCAGCAGGATCTGGAATTGGATCTGAGGAAGAGGAAGCTCCAGGGTTGTGTCACAGTGAATGAACTGTGTGTTTACATATGCAGGTACTTGGAATGTGTGAGACCGTTAGTGAAAGTGAGAGGAAAAGTGTTCCAAGGAAGTGTCCTCCAGCACCAGGCAAATCTTGGTAAGAGGGGCAGATGTAGGAGCTGGGTTGCTGTCAAGATGATGCTTAAAAATCAAGAAATGAAGCTTAATGAAAGCTCAAAATGCTCATTTGCTAGAATGAAATATGAAAATAGAAATATGTTAGAAGCCCTGGCGTTCAGATCCACGGTTGCAGAACAGGTTTTGTCCTCATTTACTAGCAGAAATAAGGAATAGATGGACAACAAAGTACTGTTTGAAGGAGGGGGGGTAAACAGCTGTGCTTTATCCAGCATGGTGTCCTCCAGAGGAAAATGCTTAATGAGGAAAGTCTAGTTCGTTTTTCTCATGGAGCTCCAAGTAAAAATTTGCATCAGTTTTACTGTGGGCAGGGATTAAAAAGTTAAAACTCCCAAGAGATGCAAATATCTACAGCGTTTATATATATATATATATATCTGGTAGTTGTCCCAGGAAAACACCAAACCTGTGGAAAGCTTTGCAGTTTTTTCCCTGTTGACACGAGAGGTGCCAGGAAGGGGATGCCAGCCAGGGAAGAGTTAATTGTTCCAGCAAAAAGTAATTTCGATCAAATCCTACCTCTTCTCTCCCCCGCTGCCGTGGTGTTGGGTACAGTGCAGGAGCTTGTACCATCTCAGCACTGGCAGTGATTCCTCGGTGACTGAGCTAATAAATGGGATGAAACTTAAACTGCCTGCTCACACGAGCACAACGAGGGACTTGCAGAGGAGGGAGCAAGCCGGAGGGGAAATGCAGAGTGTTTTTACATCCTAACACAGGCAGTTGAGAGAAGCACTCTCATTTCTCCAAGCTGATGGATTTAGGAAGCCCATCGCAGAAGCACAGTAGGTGGATTTACTCTCTTTATTGCATACGCTGGAATTTTAGCTAGAGGATAAATTGCACTCGTGCTTGTGGGCTCAGTTGTTGTTTAGTAGTACTCTGATAACGTCACATTGCTCTTCCTTTTTCTCACTTGCTCGGAGATATTTAGCTGTTTGACCCTGCTTGTAAGAGGATAATATTTTTTTAGATCTTATCAGCACACTATCATTCCAAAAGCTCTTTTATCTTTAGGAAGGCATGTTTTATTAATTGTGGCCATAGTATCTAGATGAACATGAAGGCTGTTTTAGTTAAATGAAAATCCATCCCACTGGCAGCAAACGAAACATGCTGCTCCAGAGGAAGGGAGTGCTGAAGAACAGCAGTGCCCAGCTGTTTACTCAGGGCAGCCTCAACAGCTGTAGACACTGCATGGGAGTGTGCCTGGCAAAGTTTACTGATGGAGGAAAGGAAGGATGGCTTTTAATAAGAGACTACTTCTCTCTTACCTCCCATCGCTCCCCAGTGCCATCAGTCACTGGAGCAGGCACACGGGGCCGGGGTACCTGTGCTGTCTGTGCTTGCACAGGAGTTCTGCTGATCACACTGTGCACTCGCTCCTCTCTTTGTCTGTGGTGCACAGTTCATTAAGGCCATTAACACGTGCAGATCTCAGATTATTCTGCAGCGGGGTGTGTGTTTTGTGGCTCTGGGTGTCTGTCAGCTCGTGCTTGTGCAGAGGGATGTTCTCGTGTCGGTGGCTGTCGGAGGCTCACATCCCCAGTGAGGGTTGTAACACTTCAGCTCTCCTGTGTGATGAGCCGTTCTGAGGAGATAATTAATCAGGCAAATGACTGACAGGTAAATTACAGCCAGCACAGGCACTGCATCTCCCTGGTAGAGGCACCTGCAGGCACTCAGGTGCTGTGCAAGCAAGTCCACCGTTCTATTCTTGCATTTTTCTTCTCTCTGTGGGCTTTACATAACCTTCCCCACTCATCTCACATGCGTTTGCACAGTCCTACTGAGATGATTAATCCTCCTCTGGAAGAGCTTTTTTAATAGTGCAATTCCAGATATTAGATTCAAGCTTCTTACAGGCTGGGTGGGGATAAAGTCTGGATTCTCGTGACATCCCGTAGATGAAGTTGGGGTGTCGCAGTGACAGTTCCAGTGGCTGTCCCAGGCAGTCGTGCTGGGCTCTGTGCTGGCTGTGCAGCCCTCGCTGGCCGTGCTGGGCTCTGTGCTGGCTGTGCAGCCCTCGCTGGCCGTGCTGGGGCTCAGGTGATGGCAGTGCCGAGCTCAGGGACCGCTCGGGGACCATCCCGGCTGCGCGCGGCTCCCTCCTGGGGCACGGCGAGGCTCGACACAACAATCAGTTCTGAGTGTCAGGGAGCTGTGAAGGTCCCCGTGGCCTTTTGACTGGGGAAGGTGCGTGAGTAGGTAGTTTAGGGAGGAGACAACGCGCTCCCAGACCGAGCTGTGCCCCGCGCTCCGTGCGCTCCACACGCATCCCGGTGGCAGCGGGGACAGCGCGGGGGGCTGGCCCTGTCCCCCCTCAGCACCCCTGCTGGGGCCACACCGAGCGCTGCTGCCAGCTCGGGCTCCCCAGCACACGGGATATGTTTCCAGCTCCAGATCCAGCAGTGTCTGAGGGCATGTTCCTGCTCTGCAGCACGTGATCATGAGCTGCTCATAAACTTAGAAACTCCCTTCAGCAGCCCTTCGTCTTTTTTTCATATTTTCAGGCTTGTGTTTTCAAATTGCATCAGTTCCTGTGAACCAGAACTCTGTTAGTAAGAATTAATGGTGTATTTCTGGTGAAAATTATCAAATCACTCGTGACCTTCAGTCCCAGTTCAGCCTGACACAAGGTAGTGAAGACCTTTGGTCTCCATGTTCTTCTAGCAAGTTTCTCATCAGGGGCTTCACTCTCTCCCTGCATTTCTGGGCCAGCTTTCATGCCATGTCCCCGCTGTTTGGCCATTCATGTTCCTAAGAGGTTAGTTCTAACCCTTTTAAAAATAAACCCCAGCTGAGGTCGAGCCTGGCAGCACAGCTTTGATGCTTGCTGCTGGAGCACAGGATTCAAAGTTGAGTCCCCCACAGTTCTCTCCTCCAGCGCAGTCTCTTCATTTATTCATCCATTATTAACTGGTGATTTGAGTACCAGATGCGTTTGGGGGGCATCCATAATTCATCACCAGGAAGGAACAAACCCTGGCCTGTGGGCAGTGAGGACTGAGTTAAACTCACTGGCTGCTGGGGGCAGGGACTTCCCTTAAAGAGAGAGCAGGCCCAGGGCATTGGTCACCTCTAAGTTTGGCCTTTGGTAAGGATTTGGATCCTGGATTCCTGGGAATTCCTGAGAGCTGTGCCTGAGAGGGCAGACATGAGGGGGCAAACATAAGGTGGGTGTGGGTATCACTGAGGCTGCTGCTTGCAGGTTCTGGGTTTGGTGCTCAGACTGCCTAATCAAACCAGCCAAATTCTGTGCTCTCATTCCATCTGCAGGAAGTGGCTGAAGGGGTGACAGCAGTTGGAATTTGGCAGTGATGAGCAGAGATATGTGCAGGGACTTGACTTGAAGCAAGTTCCTGTGCTGAGCACGAGCTGCATCAGCTCTGTGCTATTTGTGGGACACCCCTGATGCTTGGGATGTGACAAGGCCTAAACTTGTGTCTGCTGAGCCCTCTTTTTAGCTCTCTAGGATTTTGGTTCAGGTTTACGTGATTTTTCTGTCTCCAGGCAGGAAGTACTTGAAAAGCCCTTCTTTTAACTGCAAGACTCAGAAACCTGTTCACAGAAACCCGTTTCTTCCATTTGGGAGCAGAATGTGGAGATTTTTTTGGTTGTTTTGAAACACCTCATCTCATGTAAGGTTATGTGTGTCATTAATCTGTACTCCATGCTACTTGGTGCATCCCATCTATAGTGTATCTATAAGAAATATAGTGGGTTTTAAGTCAGTAACTATTTTGGTGAAGCAAGACATTTCGATCCAGTGTACATGCATTATTTTGGGAATTTTCCATTGTAGAAATGCTGAAAGAAAACCTTTCCCACTCTTTTCACCATTCTCTGCTGCAAGGCCATCCGGTGATGTTCCTGACACCTGAGGGAAACCTGAGCAAATAGAGTTCTTACAAGACACAAACTGAGACTTGGAACAGGGGTAGGATAAATATAATCCCTACGAGAAAGACAGGGGATTTTGGACCAAACCCTTCCTGTCCCACGTGCTTTAATCCCCCCGTGCTGGGTCCTGCTTCCTCGGGAGGTGAAGCAGAGCAAGGCTTTGGCACGTCTGCTGCTCCTTGGAGAGCAGCTGCACTTTCACTCCTCAATCTCTCCCCTGTCTGACTGGAGGCCCATCTGGGAGGGACCAGCGTGCTGAGAGCAGGTTTGGCAGCACAGCTCCCTTCCCACTGCCGGGTTCTGAGCAGAACACTTCCCTGGTGGTGCCGAAGGGGCTGGGGCACAGTCAGTGCTGTCACTGCTGCGTGTCGTGAGGGAACAGAAAGGACCAGCACGTCCCTTTTGGTTGTGCTCTCGGGGTGCTGTGTGACCACAACAACCTGTCACTGCAGGTCTGCTCTGGAATCAGCACAGTCCTGAGGGGAGGAAAACACTGCCCATGGAAGTGCAGCCCTCCCAGGGCCTGTCTGGGAGCACAGCAGGAGTGACCTGTAAAGGGGGTGGGTCTGGAGCTCCCCAGGCTGCTGTGGAAGATGCCACGGAGCTGCCTATGGATGACAGGGCAAAGGGATGCAATTGCTGTTTATAATAATGGGCTTGGTATTTTTTGCAGCGGTCTCTGACAACTGGGAGCGGGGAGGAGGGGAAGGTGAACTGGCTCCCAGGTATGAAGCAGAGCTCAGGATTTTAGCTGTGTAATGCAGTTTCAGTCCCACATCTCCCTGCATCTTGCAGAGAAACCTAATTTTTTTAAATCTCCACAGGCTTCTCGGAGACAGAAGATGCTAATTTTAGAAATGTGGCAGCTCGTCTTCTTCCCCACCCCCTTCCATTCGCTGCCAGAATGCTTAACAATCCAGTAAACAAGCTGTAGGAAAAAGGGGAATAACCTCAAGAGCTGAGGGTGGTGGCCTCTTGGCAGTGGCATTTTTGGGGCAGGACTTGCCCCCTGCCCGTGGGTCTGGAGTGAGGGGCCAGTTTAAAAATAGAAGAGTAACAGTTGAGCTGACAGTGAAAAGAGGTATTTAAAGGTGCAGTGATCGTGGCTGGCAGTCCCTCCACTGACCTGATTAATTCTGCACCAGTACTCAGGATAGTCTAAATTAAAGCATTGCATAAGAATAGTGCTGGGAAGTAAAGGAACAAGCCCAAAATTTTTCAGTAGATCTTGGATATCTCATTTTGGGTGTTTGTCTGTGCCAAAAACCTGAGACGGGAATTGCACCTTTCTCAGAGTATCTGTCAGGGAGTTTGTCATAATTACAAAATGCGAAGGACACCGGAACAACTTCTGATTCGAGATCCCTTTTTGCTGTGCAAAGAGTAAAAAGGTGTTACTGCACCTGAGCCAGCACCCAGAGTCCCAGTCAGTGCAGACAGTGCAGGATAATTCCCACACTCTGCCCTGCTCTCCTCGTGTCGCTGCACCCTCACCCTCTGCTTCCACCCCGTGTGTGAGAGCAAAGTTTGGAAAATGTCCATCCACACTCAAATGTGTCGGGGTTGCAGCTCTCTAAACACCAGGCCTTGTGCTTCTGCCCTGGTTTCTGCAGCAGGTGGAGTGATCCCAGCGCGTTGGGTAGAATTTCCATGAGGGAACTTTTTATTTAAGAACTTCCCATGCAAAGCACCCACCATTCCTTTGGCTTCCAAAGGCCTGGCACTTTTGGAAGTCTTTTGTTGGAACTGCTCTTGTGGGCACTTGAAGCTGTGTGTGCAGATAGACATTGGCAACCATTTAAAATTTGGCATTTGTTGCTCCTTCAGAGCATCCCTGTGACTGAAGGTTTTCTGCCAGACCTACACAACACACACGTGTGTGTTCAGTTTAGAAAATCTGCTATTTTTAAAGTAGGAAATGTGAGGCAGCGAAGTGTTCATTACATTCAGAACACGTGGATAATAAATCTGCTTAAATTTAACATGCATCCTAATTTCAAACACCCTCGAGTGTCTGGAAAGTTTAACAAAGCATGAATGCCTCATCTCCTCCGTGCCTGCACAGAGCAATGCATTTATCTTTCCCAATTTATTTGGAACAATGGAGCAGAGTGCAACACAGCTGCTTCTCGTGGATGCAGCCGTATGTGTCTGCTCCTGCTAATTAGTAATCGATTCCCCCTCGCCGCGCCTTCCTCAGGGCTGTGAGAGCTGTGTCTGTGCTCAGCAATCCCTGCCACAGTTGTGACTCAATGAGTCGCAAGTTTGGATGTCGGGGAGGGAATTAACTGGGGAGATTTTGTCATGTGTGTCAGGTGTTCTGAGTGCTGTCTGCTGAAAACTGAAATGATTAACTCGTGTCTTCGCTGCCTTCCTGTCTCTGGGTGTCTCTCGTCCCCAGCACACACCAAAGACGCAATTTCCCACCCAGCAGGTTTTTACCTGGTTCTGAGGACAGTTTATGTGGTTCAGGCAGCTGTGATTCTCTGCTGCTGGGGTTGCCCTGTGCCTTTTGCTCAGCTGTCCCCCAGTGCTGCCACAGCTTCCAGGGGGCACCAGAGCTGTGCTCTGCAGGGCAGGAACAGAGCAGGGTGTGAGTGTGCCCCCTGCACTGCCCACAGCACACATGCAGTAAAGCAGCTGTGCTGGGCTGCGCTGGGCAGCAGCAGTAATGCATTTCTGGTTTTAAGGGGGTAAAAAACACTGTGTGGAGAAATAAGGGGATGTGAGGTAATCTAACCTTCATCTCCGAGGGCCCTGTCTCTGCTGCTCGGCCTCTGTCATCACCAGGCCACTGCAGCTTTAGCACCCCGGTGGAGGAGCTGACAAAGCTAAGTGGAAAAGACAGGGAAAGTGTTGGGAGGGAAATGATCCTCGGGATCACAGCTCCTTGCTGGGATACCTGTGGGATCTGCCTGGTTGCCGAGGGCAGGCAGGTGTTTTCCTGAGAGCTCTGGTTGGACAGACCTGGGAGAGCAGGGGCTGGGGGGGAGGGCTGGGCAGAGCCACAGCCACTGCCCCAGCAGGGCTTTGCTCTTGTGTCCAGCCTGGTTGTGATTTGTTAGACATTTAAAGGTGTACAGCAAGGGATAGCGCAACATGACACTTGGAGCACTTGGAGGGACAAAGGGGAGCAGCAAACCAAGGTGTTTTTTTTTGTTTGCTTGTTTGTTTTGGTTTGTTGGTTTGGTTTGGTTTGGTTTTATTTTTTTTAACATTTTCCCTTTAATGATCTGAAAAGAAATATCGTGAGTCCCAGCAGCAAACATATGTCTGTCAGCAGCTGTCGCTGCAGCAGCTGCAGATTTTATCACCTGCAGACAATGTGAACTACTTACTGAAGTGTTTGTGTTTAAACAAAGTGGCCCAGACAACAACGTTTCTCTCGTTTTCAGGTTCTCAGTCAGGAGTTTACAAACACGTGTGAAACATGTTTATAGAGCACCACAGGAAACAGAAATGCAGCATAAAGGCTCGTGGGGTCTGTGGGGCTGGGTTGTGGCACTGGGGGATGTTCCTGTCACTGAAGTGGTGGAGAACTCAGGGCTAGTTCAGTGTGTGGGTAGTTGAGCTTTAGTTGAAAAGGCTTTCTGAGACCCCAAGATCTATTTGGAACTGTCTCCAGGGAACACACATTCTTCCCAGCAAATGTGTATTACATAAGATGGGAAGGTGCTTGTGTCTGGCAGAGAAGAGGGGAAGGCAATGAAGAAAGAAAGGAAAGACAGTCACTTTGCCCCCTGTTTGAGCTGAGATTGGACAAGGTATTACTTGCAGGCTGTGAGAGATTTTTTCCTTCAAGTAAATTGTTGTTTGGGTGGAAGAGACTGTTGGTGGTTGGTTTTTACTGTTTCTGTCCCACAAAGGTGATTTTGTTTGGAGAAGTCTGTCTTGTTCCCAGTGTGCTGGGCTTCTCCTCTTCTCTGCAGAAAGCACATGTGAAGGTAGCACGAGGACCTGGGGAGAATTTCAAACTGCAAAAAAGAAGAGGAAACTACTTCAGCACTAGATTGTGCATCCCCATGGCTGGAAATCCATCCTTCTGCTGGATGTTGTTGAATTTACTGTCAGCTCAGGATCAAATGTAAGGAAGGATCTCGTAGTTTTCTGATCTGGTCGTGTTAGTCTTGGTGACTGTCTGTAAACATTTGGCAATCCAACCTTAATTTGAAACTTCCCAACTCTTCATATGTTAAAAGAATGGTGATTTTGTTCTATGTCTTGCCACCTGCTGTTCTCTTCTGTGGCAAAGTACATTGGTAACTATGGGAACAAAAACTTAAGAACAGACACCCACATGTGTTGAAGTTGATTTATAGAAGGTCTTGAAGTGATGCCACGGATTGTGAGACGGGGAACTGTCTGGATGGGGTTTGATGGCTTTCAGAGAGGGCTCAGGGCTTGGCTTTGCTGAGTGTTTCCTGAGTGGGGGAGCAGCTGGAGCTCAGGGAGTTGGTGCTCTTGCCCTGGAAGTGCTCATTCCCAGTGGGATGATGCTGTGGGAGTGATCTGGGAGGGACCTGCATCCTCTGTGCACTGGGGATCTAGAGCTGCATCCCAGGGAGTGCAGGGACACTCACGGAGCTGGCTGTGACTTCCAGGTGCATCCCCACAGCAAGAGCAGAGCTTTGGACATCGTGGCTCAGCTGCTCCAGCAGCACGCTGGGCTTTCTCTGCACGGCTGGGAAAGTGGGAGCTGAGAGAATTCCTGGCCCCTTTTAGTCCCTTCTCAGGACTTAAATCTTTGTGATGTGACAGCACCACACCACAAGTCACTCTTCTGCTCTGGTTGGTAGAACCAGAGAGCTGGGAATGGGCAGTGAAGGAACTGGGGCGTGCTATGCTCTGTATAATATGGATCTGACAACGGTGGGGGTTTGTTCTGTGCTCTCCAAACCCAAGTGCTGTGACCTTTCCCTGCCACTTATGCACTTCTGGTGTGAATCTGGGTCCGTAAAAGGCAGATCAAAGTTTGCCATTGATTCCAAGAGTCAGCACATTAGCTTCTCATAGAGAAATATCTTGTGGTTTAAACTACGTGTTACTTGGAGTGAGAGAATCTTTTTATTGTGAACTGCTTTGGTCTCTGTGATAGCACAGTCTGTGTTCTCCTTACCTCAGAAAATTTGCATGTGCTGTGAATGCCTTCAAATGTTTCTCTGACACTCGTTCTGTGACCCTGTTCTAACTGCACAGCAGAAAACTCCCAGAGAAATAAAACATTTTACTTTATGAAGCTGATATCATACATTACCCAGGCGCTGGTTCTGAATCTCTTATAGTCTCACAAGTGAGACAGTGATTTGGTGATAACCTGCACTCCCTCCAGGAAATGAGAGCAGTGGCACAGAAAGGGAGTCACCTCTGGGGTAAAGCTGGAAGGTTCTCTGCAGTGTTGGCCCTGACCAGCTGATACTGAAGTGCAGTGGATGCAGGAGGAGAAGCCCAGGTGTAATGTGGTGTAAGTGTGTGGTGCCCCAGAGGCTCCTGGAATGAGTGCTCCTGGCTGGGTTGCTCAGGAGATGAGGCCTCAGGGGACACAGCCGGTGCTGAACACCACTGAGCAAACGGGACCATGTTTTACTGAAAACAGCCCTGAGCCCGAGCCTGAAATCACTCCGGAGCTGTGTATGTCAGGGGCACATAGGACAGGCAGGAACCGCTCCTGGTTGGAACTTGTAGGCAGCACCATCATAAAAAGGTGCTGAAATTCCTCTCCAGAAGGGAGACAGAACTCAAAGGTCTGTGTCTGCCTCCTCGTGTGTTGTGTTTTGGGACCCAGAGTACAATAATGTGTATTGCTTCCCAGGCACTTCCCATTCGTGCTGTGTTAATGTTTCCTTGCGAGTTAAAAAGGAGGGAAATACGCGGTCTTTGCCAAGAAGAGAAATCAGAGAGAAGCCCAAAGAGAACAGCTTGCCTATTTTTATCAGCGACTGTAGACTTGCTTGCTAAACTTAATAGAGTCTGGGAGGATCCCATAAGTGTGTATCAAGCTGGAGGGACACAGGGGAGGCATTAACAAAAAAAGAATTGATTTTCTTTTCCCTCTTAAATGAAGCAGCACCCCAGCGGTGTTTGCTGCCTGCTGAGTGCAGTGCACCCCAGGGGAGTTAAAAGTGAGTTATCCTTTCTTTCCCGACATCCACGAGTTCTGCCTTGAGTTCTCTTTTGAAGGAGTGCGGCGAAACACGTGGGCGCATCGTGCCTGAGAGCAGGGCAGCAAGGAGTTAATAGCCGGTTATCCCAGGTGGTTGAACACTTGGGTTGCAGTGAAAGGCTGGGAACACTCACCGAGCTCCTGCGCTGCTCCCTACCTGTCAGCAGCTCCCGATCCACTACTGTGCAGGGAATGAGGGATGAGCCTGCTCAGCCCGGAGCCAGGGAGCTCCCCTAGGAGCCTGGGGATGCTGCATTAGACACCGACGGGCAGTGCTCTCTGCTCCTCATCCTTTCCAAGAGTCTTTTGAAATACCAGGGATGTGCACACGGTCTGTGCTGCTTCCTCTGGTGCGTTCCCTCGAATCTCTCCCTGGAATATGGATGATGCAAGCACAATTAAATGCCTCAGCCCCGAGAAAGGTAAGGGGAAAATGTTTATTTTAATCACCCTTTTCGAGGGAAATTAGTTTTACTGTAGAGAAAAGTACAGCTTGCAGAGCTTCTCTGGGCACTTGCTTTCTCTTATTCAAACTTAAATGCTTAAAACAAACAGAGCAGTTTCTTGAGGGAGCCTCTGCTGTACCTTTGCCTCCTATTACCACAAAGCTTAAATAATAAATGTATCTCTCATGGCTGCTTCTTCCTGCACGAGAAGTGCAGCTGAAGGAGCGCACCAGGTACGTTCTGCTCCTTTTCTGCTCCCTTAACTCGCTGCTGTCACCAGAAGAAAGGCTTTCTATTTTTAACCAGAGACCTTCTGCTACCGACATGGGAAGAGAGGAAAGAGACTCCAGAGCTGTTGTGAGTCAGATGTATTGTTTTAATTTTTCAGAGCAGGGGATTTGCTGCTCATTAGGGGTAGTTTCTTCACACCCGTCCCACACGGAATGGTCGGGGTTGATTGAAGGTGTCCGTGGCGGGATGAGGGCAGGGATGCAGTGGGGGAGTGCCTGGAGCTGGAGCACTGGGCTGCAGGGTCCTGCATGCTGGACCTGGAGCTCAGACCTGCACTGAGGAGCCCTGGCCGTTCAGGACCGGTCCTCAAAAGCCCGGTTTTTATTTTTAAAAGCTTTATTACCTCGTTGATTTGTTCGGTAAAAGCCCAGAGAGAGAAGCCCTTCCCTGTGATGTATTTTAATTGACTCAAATGCCCAGCTTGTCTCTGTGAATCTTGTATTTTGTGCCTGTTAGGCAAGTGGTTTTACAGGAGTTATGCAACAAGTAAAGAGGGCTGTGTTCATTTCTGGGTGTTCAGAAAAGCCGCTCTGTGTGCTCTGGGTCCTGATCTGACACCTCTGTGTCTCTGGGGAGCAGAGCAGGAGCCTCACTCCCTGTGTTTGCAGCTGTAGAATACTTACTCCCACATTCCTGGATCCCTTCCCATGTCTTTTGAGGGATACACTCATTAAAGTTCTCTTTCCTTTCCTAAGAATCATTTCTAGATGAAAACACCACATAGAAAAAGCTCCAACTCTGCACGGAAATGGCCATTGTTTTTTCTGTGTTTTATGACCGTTTTGGAAATTATTTTACATATAGATAAAAATAAGATAGAATCCAATAATACTACTAGTCTGTGACATATTAGTCAGAGAACTATGCAAACAATCCAGGTAAGTAATCAAAGTGTCTCAGTCTGCATCAGAACAACAGGAAAATGTTAACCAATATTTTCCTCTGAGATTTGTTAAGAGTGAAGCAGAGATGGTGAGATGCATTTGAGCATTGTCAATATTTATTCAAATAGCAAAAAAAGCAGATTTTAAAAGTTGGCAGAAGAGTTTATTTAGTTGTGCCATATTGCTGGAGTAGAGGCTGGAGATTTGGAAGCTTTAATTGAACTGGATGCTAAATAGAGAGGAGCTATTTCCTCTGGGCAAGATCTTGTCTCGTTCCAGTGAAAGAGGGTGACTTTCTTAAATCTTCAGAACCTGTAAATTCCCAGGTTTTGGATTGAGTTAATCAAAATAGTACATTTAGCATGGAATCACAGAATGGTTTGGGTTGGAAAGGATCTTAGAGCTCATCTCATCCCTCCCCCTGCCATGGGCAGGGACACCTTCCACTGTCCCAGCTTGCTCCAAGCTGGCCTTGGACACTTCCAGGGATGGGGCAGCCACAGCTTCTCTGCCCAACCTGTGCCAGGGCCTGCCCACCCTCACAGCCAGGAATTCCTTCCTAAATATCCAATGTGAACCCACTGCCTGTCAGTTTGAATCCACTGAGGTTCTTCTGTTGAGTGCTTTTTCTAACAGAAGTGTTTCAGGGCTGAAAGTTAAAATAGTTTGGTTTTGAAAACCGTGGGGATGGGACAGTGTGAGTGTTCCTCCTGTAATGATTGTCCTCTGAAACATGGTGTACCAGTGTGGATCCATCTGCAGTTTACACAGACAGTGTCCCCAGGGAAGGTGTGATGGAGCAGGAATTGTGTCACCCTTTTGCCTCCTCGCTGCTGGGTTCAGCTTCCAGCTTCTGGGAACAGGTGGGAGAGAGAGGGGCTGTCCTGGAGGATGTCCTGAGCACCATCCCTGTGCAGTTAGGAGGGTTCACTCCCTGCCTGCAGTCAGAAGGGCTGAGGAGGGCTGGGTGTGTGGCTAAACCCGCTCGGGGGCTCTGCCAGAGGGTGTCGTTCTAGGCCAGCCAGTGCAGGCACCTCCAGTGACCTGCCACTCTCCTTTTCTAAGGGCTTCTGGCTGCCTGGAAGCTGCATAGTCATGGATGATGATCCAAACAATTACTTGCTCCCAGGAACTCTGGAATGTTCATCTATCCCTAAAGAGACACTGGATCCTGTCAGTGCCATGCCCTGAGTGAAGCATCTTGCCTGGGAAAGTCCTTCAGGAATGTGACAGCTGGAAAACACCTTCCAGTGGAACAGCTCACGAGCTGGAGCTGCAGAATTTCAGCCCCCAAACTGCAACAGGCTTTGGGAAAGGTCAGCACACAGGTTTCCTTCCTTCCCCAGCATCGCAGCCACTCAGCTGGCCTTGGCGCTGATGATGCACTCACTGGGTTTGCTGCTCTAGCCCTCAGTTAGAGATGGGTTCCAGGTGCCTCATCTTCAGTTGGATTTAAAAAAAAAAGGGAGAGAAACACTGCAAAGAAAATGTCATGTTATTGCTAAGTGGCCAACTTAAAATTAACTGATACCGTATGGGCTGATTCTTGTGATTCAAATCCCGTCTGTCCCTGACAATCATCTGCATGGGGAATGTGAATTTAGTTCACCTAAAAGGGGAAGCTTTCCTGTTACAGGGAATTGCAGGAGGAGGAATAATCACTATTGGCCTCTGCAGATCTAAAGACGTTATGTGGCAGAGAGAAACCAAATTTTCTGGCATGGCATGGCCTGACATGGAGTGAACGTGGACCAGCCCACTCTGAACAAAGTCCAGAACCACTGTAAGATGTGGATCTCGGTGGAATATTTTCTGGACAGCCCATTTTCTCAGTGAGCTGACTCTGTCATATCAGCCTTTAAGTGCCTCCTTATCTTCTGCTCTGATCCCTGGGGGGAAATGAATCTGTCAGGCTGCTTTGTTTCAGACTGAGGTGGATATTGGAGGCCAGAGCAGGAGATAGAAATACATTTCCTGGAGGAGCCCAGGAGCAATTACTTTGCTTCCTGAACGTTTACCTGAACTACAGTGAATCCAAGCCTAAATAAAACCAGGCAATAATCTCCACGAGTGCAGTGCCTGACCTTGCTGTGGGCTCAGCTCAGCAGCTGCCCTCGCTGTGCAACTCTGCTTCTGCTGCTGGTAATCTCCCCTCTGTGGTTCCTGCCTCAACAAAACCACAATTATGGTCACCTTTCAAGCTTACAAAAGGACCTGCCACTGGCTTCTAAGATGTACAGATGCCGGGTTCTGTAGAGTGATGTATTTTTGAAGGGATAATTTACAGAAGAGCCTCATAAGGCTGTCTCTTGGCTGCCACAGAAGCTGAGAAAAGCACTGAATGAAGACAGAGCCTGTTCCCAGAGCCAGTGCAGCTCCTTTCTTCCCATCTTTCATGAAACTGGAATATATTTGAAGAAGAGTCTGTCACATGGCACAACAGGGAGGTCTAGAAAAGTCCTGAATTTTTACAGATAGAATGTATTAAAATTTACCCCAAATATGGACAGAAAATTTGTGAGTTAAAGTCAATCTGTGGTGAAGCTTTTCAGTCTCAGGTGTCTGTTCTGAACACCTTCACCTCTCTGGTTCTCCTGTACCCCTTTTGCCTGGGATTCTTGGATTCTGGGAGCTGTTTTCCTAGAAGGTGTGCAATCATCCTGATGGATCTGTTCCCTCCCAACCTGCCCTAATCTCCCTCTCTGTGTTTATGGCCCATGCCACTGAACAGATGGTCAAGTGCTGAAAGATCTTTAAATGTAAAGAGTTTAGGTTCTTACTTCAATTAAGTGTGTAGGGACATTGTCTTTTACAAGCCAGAGGTTGGAGACAAGGTGACCTTCGAGCAGCATTTATAGTCTGAAGATCTTTGGTTTATGCTGATGTTTTCCACCATCAGCAACATTTCATTATTGCAGCTTTGCAAGGAAAAGAGTTCAACAGCTCAAAGCACAAGGCCTGTTCTCACTTAATTAAAATAATTGCATCATTTTTTTCCAGAGGAGCCCAAGAGAACTAAGCATCATGGCAGAAGGCAGAGTAATTGTTGTCATTACACTGGTGCTGCTAATGTGTCCCAGTTCCACAAATATTCCTCCAAGTGAATGAAGTCATTTAAGGCATTTTGCAACCAGTTCACTTTATAATAATGCAGCTTATTAAACAGTTTGGGGAAGGCCTGGGAGCGCTCATGGCTGTGGTTGCCTAAAGCAACTCTCTCAGGCCTTGCCCCCTCGGGAATTCCGGCGTGGAAAGGATGCCCCAGGACATGGTGTCACAGCCATTGCTGCTTGTCCCGGTGGAACCAGCGGCCTTGTAAACTACTGGACACTGGGGACAGGTGTACTGCAGTCAAACAGAGTCACTTGAGGAGCACGTTCCCAGCCAGTGCACAAATACTGAGCTTTGGAGCGGGGTGGGTGAGACAGAAGCCGTGGAATAACCTGGATTCCACTTGCTGCGGGCAAGATGTGCAGCTCTAATCTCGAGGGTGGATTACTGTGCTTAGAGGTGCTGTCCAGATGGCTGGGAATAGACTGCAGCTCTGTCTGTGTCCAGGTCAGGGGGCAGGGGAGTGGAGCTGGGCTAGAATTAGGGAAAAGGCAGCTTAAGCACAGTTGGGATGAGGTTGTGTCCCAGCGGGTGCTCTGGCAATGGGCACGGTAAGAGCAAGTGAGAGTACAGATAAATGGCCATGAGCCAGATGGCACTGAAACCTCCTGTGTCCTCCTTGTACTCGGTGACTCCTGTTGTGGGTTGGCAATTATTATTTTTTTTACCTACAGCCATTAGGAGTTAGATTTCCCTGGGTGGGAAATAGGGATACCTGTATTACAGTTCATGAGTGTATCTCTACTAGCTGTGTTACAGTTGATCAGTGTATCACTGATAGCTGCCCAGGAGTATTTTAGAATCAGCCTCCTGTGCCGAGGTCAGGTTGTTAATCTGGTGAACTGGGTCTGTAGTGTGGCCATGCCAGGGTGAAGGGAGTGCATGGCTGTGAAGGTACAGGTCTAATCCTGGTGGATTTACAGGGCAAATACACCATCAGCTCTGTAATGTTTAATGTCTCTGGCAATCAGGCTGCTGAGGTTTTTAGTTGTGGTTTCTCTACTTTGAGGGCTGTTTCCCTTTGTGTTACACAACTGCCAGCCCTTCTCCCATCCCTCGGCAGTGAAGTGTTGGAAGGGCTCCCTCCCTCCTGGTGGATTGCATTAATGAGAACCCCGTCTGTCTCAGGAGGATCCCCATCTTGCTGCCTTTTCTCCACCTCCCAAACCACATGTGTGTTGTGCTGCTGTGTCTCCTGCAGGATGCTCAGCCCGTGGGCTGCAGTCTGGCTCCTCTGGCATTCTTGAGGCAAAGCTCTTCCTTTGCAAGACTTTGACATCCCAGCATTGTTCAAGTGTTCCCAGTTCCATTTTTAGCTGAGCCACAGGCCAGCCTGCAGACTGAGGCATTGCTGGTTTTCAAACCCTTTCTCATGGCATGAAAGGCCTTTGTTACACTCAGACAATAATAAGTTCCTGAAGCGCTGTGGAAAGAAGTCTTTAATCTCCGTGTTGTGTCAGGTGAGCAAGATTTCTCTGAGGATGTCAAGTGAGGCAAGAATAGAAACCCATTTCAGTAGGCTTAGGACCTAAGTCCTCAGCTCAGTGTGCTTAAGAGCTGGGAGAGGGATTGTGTCCCATTTAACCCTTTGTTCCACACCGTTGTCCAGGATCCATCACAATCAATAAACAGAGGAGCTTTCTGCAAGGTTTTATATATGATCATTTTCTCAGGAGGCCTGAAGGATGGATTGGTAGTGTCAACTAAAAAGGATTTAAATTAACCCTTCTAATTTTAACTTGAATATTGAAGTAGTTCTTATTTTCTGGTGCTAGAAATCACTGGCATTTCTCTGTGCTGGCATAAAACCAAACCCACATTTGAAGTCCTGCTTGTGCAGAATTCAAATTCTAATCTGTAAACCAATATCTTGGGCAATGCTGCAATGGGAGTTACATTTCACTCTTCTTCTCTCCACCTCCCTTGCCCCCAGGTTGATAACACATGAATGGTTAATGCAGGCTCTAGGATGTCCTGGCAGAAGGAATCTTTGAATCTTGCAGGGAGTGGCTGTAGCTGCCTGGCACACAGCGTGCCAGCCACTGAGATTTCATGGCATGGACAGCCTGGAAGGCTGCAAGGATCCCTGATTAGTGCTGCAGGAGGGGGAGAAAGGAGCTAAACAACCACAGTACTTCTGGTTTATGCAAAAGTTTGCCCGAACTCTGTCTCCTTATGAGTGAGAGTCTCAGAGTTCAGTTGTCTCTCCTCATTTGTGAGGCACAACCATGTCATTCCCCCCACTGAAGATGTTATATCCATAACAGGGATGCTGCACAAAGATGGCTGGGGATTTATTTAGGAAATTCAGAGGAGTGTGTGTGTGTGACAGAGCAGGCAGTGAAGCTCACAGGTCTCCGGTCAGTTCTGGCCCTGCTCCACCTGGAGAAAGGAGCAGGATCTTTGGGAGCTTCCCACGTTCCCCTCCGGGGCAGCAGTTTGCTGTGGGGTGGGGATGTGCTTGTGAGCGTTTCACAGGCTCTTCCCTCATGACAGTTTGCAATCATCGCTCTAAATCACTCGTGAAAGCTGCCTCAAGAGGATGGGAGGCTGTGGCTGAAGAGTTGGGATGAACTGTGGCAGGAGTGTCCGTGGTGTTCCTGGCACTGCTGAGCTGTGGGGCAGACCCAGCCTGGTGCTATTTGGGATTCATCTGTGGTTGAACTCAGGGTCCAGCCTAATAGAAGAACTCTGGGCATAGGTGGTGAAATAAACAACTTCTAATTGAGAGTGAATCAGCCCTGGAATTAACTACTCTAAAGCTTTTTCAACCTCTGAAAGGAGGAGTAGGAAGCACTTAATGAATGTGTTTTTAAACGGGCAATTTGTGTTCAGCTCATCAGGGTAGAAGTGTGTGAGGCTCCTTGTGCAGATCCCAGATGGCAACAGCGATTGTCTATTGTGCTGAAAACTTAATGTAGCTTAAGAGGTTGTGATACCTTGAATGACAGATTGCTGTATTTGGGGTTTAATGGATGCATTTCAAATGGCATGAGGTAGTGACTTGGTGCTTTCTAGAAATTAATCCTTACCTGCTTTATCTGCCGGTTTTGGAGCCCCTCACTGCTCTGGCTCTGTTACAGCAGTTGTTCTGTGCAGGGGAGCTGCCTGGCTGTGCCCTCAGCAGCGTCTTCCACGGGGTGTGTCAGCTGGCAGGGACATTCCTAAACAGGCTGTGAGATGGAAAGGTGCTTCTAACATAGGCAGAGAAGGAGAAAAAGAAGAAGAAGGAAGCATTATTTTCTACCTTTTTTTTCCCCTCAACGGTAACGTGTCACCTAAATCCCCTGCGGGGATAGGGCAGGAGCAGGCTTTAGGATTAGTGCGTGTGATGGATTTAGGATTTGAAGCAAACATGTGTTGCTGTGTTTCCATCTATCTGGTTTTTGCTGCCTAGAGAGAAATGCCCTCTCTTTTATCAGACATGGCCACTGAAACACTGAGGAGAGCCTTCAGAGAAAAGAGGGAGACTGGTACAACGATACCTTGAAGAGCTGCAGGAGGAGAAGATGTGATTGTTCCTTTGTTTCCAGACCTGGAAAGAGACTGAAGAGCTTTATGCACCAGGAGGGATTCCCAGAGAGAGGCAGGGGGGGCTCAGGAAGGCACAGAGGGGAATGGCTCGTGCTGGTGACTTTGCACTGATTTGCTGCAGTGGATGCTGCTGGCTGGGTTTGAAGAGCAGGTAGGCACCCAGGAGCTGGGAGTTGCAGATCTGTTGGTAACCAAAGCAAGAGAAGGGTCCTCTCTGTCAGGAATCGCTGTAGGCAGGAGGGAGCGGCTGGAGAAGCCACAACTGTAACTTGCTGTACTTGTCGTGATGGATGCAGCTGGGAAAGCACCGGAGGAAAAAGAATATCAGCAGGAGGCCTTGCTGTCCAGAAATGGATTCATCTACATGCCAAACTGCCTCATGGCCCTGCCTGTGTCCATCATGTGTCTTCTTTAAACTCTTGAACTGAAAGGCAGCCAGTCCTCCAGGGCAGACACAGAGGTAGGTCCCACAGAATACAAAGGATTTGGTTGGGATTTTAATATTCTAAGCCTGGAGCACGAAGGAAGCCTGAATTTACTGCAAAACTGTCCTGTAACAACCTTAAAAATACCACTGGATTTTGGAAATCACCTGTCATTTTGGTTTTTTCCCGATAATACTTCGATGCTGTTACATGGAAAATGTGTGCTACAGGACCTTGATACCTCCCGGGGCCGTCGGTGCTTGTTGTCAGCTCATCTCAGACATGGATGTCTCCAGGTCTCCCTTGCTCAGGAACAAATTCTCAGACATGGATGTCTCCAGGTCTCCCTTGCTCAGGAACAAGTTCTCAGTGGCCTGTCTGGCCGAGGATTTTTTCTGGGTGGGTGGCAGCATCGTGGCGTCCCCGCGCTGGAAGATCGGCCACTTTGGTAAGCTGGGCCCTGGGCACTCCAGGGAACACCTTGAGAGCTTTCCCATCCAGATCTGAGTTATTGACACCTTTGTCCAGCAGCAGAGTGGGGGAGTAGAAAGGAAGGAAGAACGTGGGACAGCCCCAGGGCAATGTTGTGTTTCGTGGCTGGGAGTGCAGCTCTTTTGGGCCTCAACAACCCCTCGCTTATAACTTCATTACTGATTTCTTCATGTTCCTCAGGAAAAGCTAAAGCAAAGCTGGACATTCTGACAGGTGCAACTTGGAAATGTTCTGTTGCACAGAATCCATCTCCCTCTCCTTGCCCACAGTGAGTTGGGTTTGTTCTCTGCCAGGGTTTGCACACCTCCTAACATGTTGATTTTTCATGCAGTTTTGGGGGTTTAGAGTTTTTAAAATGAGTGTTTAGGAGTATCTCTGCTCTCTTCTCCCATGGCAGGTGAGTGGACTCCTGGGAGGTTGTTTTCTGAATACTGATACACAGAATTCTCCAGCTCTCTGAGAAGGGTCCTGTTTGGGTCCCCTCATATCAGCCTTTTGTTGAAATAGGTGATAAACCCAGAAAAAAAACCATCCTGCTGTGCTTGTGCTCTTGGCTGGACCCAGATGGCTGAGAGAGTCTGAACTGAGGGCTGGAGAGCTGACAGCCTGCCCTCCAATTAAGCACCCTAATTTCCACAGGATTAAGAGCATCTCTTCTCCCATTAGCATCTCATTTATTAGGGATTGTGCACCTTAGGGATGGATTCAGTCTTCCATTATCTCTTGTACACAGTGGACACTGTCCCAGCCATTGCTGGCAGAATTACACAGAAATTTGCTTCTCCAGAGGCACTTCCAGATTTTTTTGGCCAGTGATCAGTAGAGAGTCCTGGAAAGAAGTGAGGCTTGAGCCAGTGAGAGCCACCAGGGGGGAGAGAGTTCTTACAGCAGGAATAGGATGGTTGGTTCAGAAGGTGAGAGGGACCTGCTCACAAGGCTGGAGGGATGCAAAATGAAAGAAATGAAGATTAATGAGGTTGGCTGTGGCCTGGTTTTTAACTGGATCCAGTGTAATGATGTGAGCCAGCCTGGTGCACCTGGCCAGGAACACCACAGACAGGTCACCTGCAGCCTTGGCAAAACACCCTCCTGACAGCTCAGCTGACTGGGATCCCCCACACTGCACTGGGTATGTTATATACACGTGTAGATTATACACATGGATATTACATACTTATGTGCTTTCGGATTCTTATATTTCTGTGTTTATTTCTGTGGATGTTTGATGCCTCCTGCCTAAAGGGGAGCTGCCATTCCCGGCAGGAATAGCTGGACCAGCCAGCTCTTGGGTTTCTGTATCGATGAGCCGCTCGTAGCTGCAAGTCCATCTCCAGTGAGACTCTTGAAAAATGGGGCAATTATTATCTCCTCAATGGATTTGCAGCGCTGAATGTGTGACAAGTGTGGGAGTACTCTGTTTGTGTGTGGGAAGGCTGTTGTGGTTTGGGGATATTTTCAGGGGATAACTCTCCCTTCCCGTGCTGGTGTTCCAGGGGGATTTCTCTGGGCTCTGCCGCAGCCTCGGGGGCCCCAGGGGGGAAGAAATCCCTCCAACCCGACTCCCTCTCCTTGCACGGTTTAGGAGAGGGGTGGTTGTGAAGCTCACGGTCAGGGTGCACCCCCAGGGTGTGTTCCTGGGCAGAGCCCAGCAGGGGTGTTGGTGCTGCCGTGTCACTGCGCTGGGGACGAGGTGTGGGACACAACAGGGCCACCTCGGACCCGGGACATGGCTCTTCTGACAAAGCTGCTCCCTGGACAAAAATATCCAGTGACTCAATCCTTCTAAACTTCTTTCCATCCCCACATGCTAAAGTACTCCCACTGCTTCACACATTTACATCAAACCCAGAAACTCCTAGAAGACAATGCCGCTACTGAACCATAAATAATCAGTTTGCAGACATTAGAACATCTTTCTAACAATAGGCATGGAATCGGCCTCTTCTCGCCCCTTGTTTCAGGACAAGTTGTAGGGATTTGTGGTTTGTGTGGTTTGGTTGTTTATTGTTCCTTTAAAACCCCGTGTAGCAGCTACAGCTGGCACTAAGGAGTATGAAAAGTCCCCCTGCATGTTCTTGCTGCATCAGTCCCGTGTGGAACTGGGTGTTCCACGTTCCTGTTCCCTGCTCTGCTCTCGCAGTGCTCTCTGCTGCAGAACAGAGATCCATCTTCTCTCCCTGGCTGGTTTGTCCAGATGCAAATCGAGGCAACTCATTAGAAGAGAACTGAACATAAGCTGAATTCTGAAAAAAAACAAGGTACTCATGACGTGCAAAACAGAAAAGTCTTAAATCAGCCTTAATTAAAGATTGTTAGGAGCCATTTCTTCCAGAAAAATGATTCATTGCAAGACTGGGGGATTTTTGTTTGAAGTGTGGAAATGAATCCTTACAGAGGTATCTAACAATGGCAAGGAGAAGCAGTCCTGCTCGTGTTCTCAGCAGTGTGCCCTTCTCTTTTCCATGCTGGGAAGGATTTCAGAAAAAACCAGGTGATTTTCTGTTTGATACAAGCACCACTTGCATTTATTTCTTTTCTGCTCTGAACTTTAAGTCCTGCAGACAGGGGAGGGTGTGTGTCAGTGCCACAGAGTGAACAGCTGCAGTGAAAAAGCAGTCCAAGGATGCTTATTAAAATTTGAACAGCACGGAGCATATTCTGACTTCATGTGAAAGCAGAGTAAATGTTTGTTACATAAAGTTCGCTTCTATTTTGGTGCTTTATTATTTCCTGCTTTGTGCCAGGTGTGATCTTTGATTCTTCTCCCTCATTTCTTCAAATAAGATTATTTATTTACTGCTATAACTTCCAAAGAAGGAGTTGGACATTTAATGTGATTTTGAAGTCTGTGTGATTAGTGTTAAGAGAAATTCTTTTCTTAGCTATTTTGACCACTTTTTCCCCCCAAAAAAAAAATCTCTAAGCCTTGTGAAATAAGTTAAAGCTTTCCATGATTATTATCTCAGTAAATTTGAGAAATATTTATCTTCTCCTGCACTGGAATGAAAGCAGGTATTGAAAACATTGAAGTGTCTGGGACAGGGTTGGGCTGAGTTTGGGTCTGAGGCTGCAGTGAATCCCAGGGATGTTTCTGGCCCAGCACTGGCTTTATGACTAATTCCTGCTGACCACATTGATTTGTCTGAGGTTCTGACTGAAGCCAAGGGATCAGCTTTAAGAAACAAAATGTTACATGAGGGATTATCTTGTTCTTAATTCCACACCTTCTCTCCATAAATATTGTATTAACATGAACAATTTACTCCACCACAGAATTATGGCTTTAAATTTAAATTTTCTGTTATTACAGTGACCTGCTTTCAAATCAAAATGTTGAACCTTCTTTTCCAGAGTAAATTAATTGACATTGTCTGAATGTGAGCTCTAAAGCACAGGACTGTCAGTGCTTTTTCCCATTTCTTTTTACTCTACCTTGCTTCTCTTGGGTGCTTTTGCTTTTGCATGAGAGGTGGACTCGAACCAAAGAATTGTGCTGGTTTTGATGCATTTTGGAATACATGGAATGAGTGTTTTTATTTATAAATCCGGACTCACTGGAATGTGCATTACATGTATTAGTTGTCATTCTTCCATCCAGAATCTTAGCTGCAATTTACACTTCTCATCTCCAGGTCTGAAAAAAACCCCAAACCCAACACTGGACACGATCATAGTTTTAATTTTCCTTAAACAGATCAGGCAGAAAAGCCATAGGAAATCAGGTCACAGGCTCTGCTCTGTCACTGTAGGAAATAAATGGGAGACTTGGCAGAAAATATGAGTCTGCATTTCTTCTGGGCCAGAGCCAGTGGCTCCCAGCTGGCACTGATGGAGCTCAGCGCTTGCAGCAGCTGGAGAGCAGGAACAGCCCAGCCCTGGCTGAGCCCAGCCTGGCTGTGGGGCTGTGCCTGCAGCAGCCACAGCTCTGCAGCAGCTCCCAGGGCAGGGCAGAGCCCCAGGGCAGGGCAGAGCCCCTGCAGGAGCTGCCACTGCACTGCCTGGATGATGGCCAGGCCCCAGGGATGGAAAGGTTCGGTGTCCAAAGCTCAGGTGAAAGGCCCCTGCCAGCACAGCGGGGTTTGGGTGACGGGGAGGACGGAAAATCTGTCGGGTCCTTGCCACTGCATCTGGAAGCAAATCTGCAGGATCAGTGGCTTAATCCACAGGAGCAATGGGACCTTGCTGGCCAAGGATTCCAGTGCCCAGCACAAGGTCTGCTGGTTGCAGGAGCCCAGACAAAGCATTCGAGGTGCTCGAGAAGGGCACGTGCCTTGTGCTGGCTCCAACATATGGACATTCCATCGCAGTTGGTATGGGAGGGAAAACACCACATTTACAGGTAAGTCCACAGTTGCCAAGAATCTTCCTGACCCTGGGATGGTATACCCGACCTCTTATACCAAACAGTGCAGGAAATCTTGTCCTGTGGCTTGAACTGTTCACGTGGCAGCTGCTTGGTGTGTTTCCCTCCTGCAAGGGCAGTTCTGAAGGCAGCAAGGTCTGACTTGGAGCTGTCCCTTTCCTTCTCTCCTCAGTGGAAAGATGCATGAGCTCCATGCAGGCTGGCACCCAAATGATCAAGCTCCGTGGGGGATCCAAAGGGCTGGTCCGCTTCTACTACCTGGACGAGCACAGGTCCTGCATCCGCTGGAGACCCTCCCGGAAGAATGAGAAAGCCAAAAGTGAGTGTCAGCCACAGAGCCTCCCTTCTCAGCCCTCCTGGGGTCTTGCCCTCCTAACAGAACAACCAGCATGAAGGATTTGGCAGCAGGAGGTTGATCATTGACAGGTGATCAAGAAGAGCGCTGGGGTTGAATTTAAAGGGCGGCAAGTGATTTTATGATGAATGATTTCTGAAGGTTAAATTGCTGTTGTTGGCTGTGCAGGTTGCAGGGCGCGGTAGGATGTTGTAAATGAGTAGGAGGCAACCCCTGTGTGAGCTGGGGCCCTTGCAGTGAGATTGGGGATTTGTCTGTGGGATTTCTGTGCAGGATGAACCCTCCTGCCTGCCCCGGGGCAGGCACACAGTCATTAACGAGCTCCATGCTTTGGTCGTTCCAGTCTCCATCGACTCCATCCAGGAGGTGTGTGAGGGGAAGCAGTCGGAGATCTTCCAGCGCTACGCTGATGGCAGCTTCGACCCCAACTGCTGCTTCAGCATCTACCACGGAGACCACATGGAATCCCTGGACCTGGTGAGCTCCAGCGCGGAGGAGGCCCGGACCTGGATCACGGGGCTGAAGTACCTGATGGCAGGGATCAGTGACGAGGACAGCCTGTCCAAGCGCCAGAGGACCAGAGACCAATATCCTTGCTGGGCTGCTGGGGGGTTTCCCAGCAGAGGAGAGCTGTGGGGAGCACTGGCATTCCCTACAGCTTGGCTGCAAGTAAGCACTAGGCTCAAAGCTTCAAAGCAGTTCCCCTTGTATTCCCTGTTTCCAGAGGCAGGGGAGTCCTTGGAGGGGATTGTTCTGGGTGAGATTTGGAGATGAATGCCTCGAGTGGACTGAAAGCCATACAGGTATTCCTTCATCTTTTGCTCCCAGTGTAAAACCTCCCATTTTGTTTGGTTCTACGAGGTGTGATGAGTTCACTCAGTGTGTTCTGCTGAGCTGTGCCATGGCAGAAAACTGCAGCTGAACTAACATGAGCAGAGTTAGATATTATCTTGAACTTTCCTTCATTTCCAGTCTCATTTCCAGTTTTTCCCTACTGTGGAAAAAATCATATATACCTAAAGTGCAGTAATACCCCTCAGTGTTCCACGCTGTTCCTTAACCCCTGCTCAATGTGGTTGAAGCAGACCTTTGATGAGGCAGATAAAAACGGTGATGGCAGTCTGAGTATTAGTGAAGTGCTCCAGCTCATGCACAAACTGAATGTGAACCTGCCCCGACAGAAAGTCAAGCAAATGTTTAAGGTAAGAAATGAAAACATTTGGGTTTGTTTGTTTGTTTGTTTGTTTTTCTAAAAGAACGAGGATTTAACATGAAACCCAGTAGGAGAGATTGCAAATACTTCAGCAGTTGGGTTGCTTCCACTCTGCTGAGAGATACTACACAGTCCATTTGGTAAATTGAAAAGAGCTCCAGAAACACGTCAGAGATAAATTGTTATGCACAGAAAAAGGCCATACACCAGGTACCTCCTGGTGTTACACAACATGGAGACACTCAGCAGTACCAAGATTGCTTTTTCGCTAAACTCAGCCACGTCTCCTCCTCTGATTATGTTCTCTGTAATAAATATTATCCAGTAAAGTATCCAATATCCTACAGTAATAAAATACCCAGCATGAAAACTTCTCTATCTGTCATATTTTTGCACTGCTAAGAGCTGTTTGTTTGACATTTCATTCTGCTGACCTTGACCCAGTTTGGTGGGCAGCTGAACGATGGAGATGTGTAGCTGCTGTCATCAGAAAGTCTCTCCAGGGACCAGGAAGCCTTTATGTGAAATCCCTGGTGATTTTTCTCTCTACTTGCAAAACTAGTATTGTTGCAGATATTATCGGTTTATGGCTGTGGATTTAACAGATATCCTCTCAAACCCTGGATATCAAATTAATTTCCAGATAACGTGGGTCCCAGGGGTCTCCTCAAGAAGATGGGATTGGTAGTTCTGTGCAGGGTACACTGCCTCACTCACTGCCAGGGGTAGGAGGAATGCTCCAGAGGGCTCCCTGTGCAACAGTAGAGACCCTAAACGTTATCCTTGGCTCCTGCACTGAGGTGTGAGGGAAAAGCTGTGCAAAGCATTCACGTGACAGGGCTCGGCCTGACAGACCAGCCTGTTCCTGCAGGGATCAGCACCAACCTGCTGCTGATCCAGGGTTTGTTCTCGTGCAGGAGTTTGTCTGGGTAAGGTTGGTTCAGGCAGCTGGCTTCCTGACCGTCCCGTTGCTGTGTGTGCAGGAGGCTGACACGGATGACAACCAGGGCACGCTGGACTTCGAGGAGTTCTGTGCCTTCTACAAGATGATGTCGACGCGCCGCGATCTGTACCTGCTGCTGCTCACCTACAGCAACCACAAGGACTACCTGGACACAGACGACCTGAGGCGCTTCCTGGAGACCGAGCAGAAGGTGGGCCCGAGCCAGGAGGAGAGTTCCAGTGTGCTGTCCTTCTGTTTGCCTTTGAAACAGGAGGGAACTTCAGCGCTGTGCGTGTGAAAACATCGACAGTTAAACGTCTCTTGATTTCCATCTTGTAGGCTGGCATGACTATTTCTTCAATCTCCTTGCTCTCATTACCTTTTTTTTTTTTTTTTCCGTAGGCTCTTTTGTTGTGCCCCTAAATTTAATCTCTACAGTTCCTTTCTTTTTTTTCATGTGTTCTCCTAGAAAAATTCCATCAGCATCTGTCTGTTCCCAGTGTTCTGTATCCTGGAGCGAAGCTGGTGTTTCTGGCTCTGCCTGGGACTGAGTGCACAGTCTGTGATGAAACACTGAATTACTCTGTCACACTAGCTCAGTTTGTAAGGTTTTTGTTTTTCAAGAGCTGTTGAGGGAACGACTAATGTATGGAAAGGTTTTTGCAATACACTGAGGTCCTGAGGAGTTGTCTCTGAGTGCAGGAACAAATGTACTGGCTGGTGACAGGACACAAATCAGCTCAGCTAATTACTGACACGGACAAATCCTGCCTGGGGGGCTTCTCTCCCTTGCCTTCCTCACACCACATGCACAGGGAAAACCTGATCATTCTATGCCAGAAGAGCCTTGTCTTTTGAACCAGCAAACGGATCATGTATGTTCAAACCCAGAGCTGGAGGTTTTTTAATTCCTCTTCTTCTGTTTATTAGGTTTTAAATCGCCCCCAGAGAAGGCAGTGATCTGGTGGCAGATGTGCTGGTGGTTTCATTTCCCCCTGAGCAAAGGTTCCATGCTGCCAAAACTGTCAGCAATGTGGTCACTCCACTGCAGTCCCCTCTGGTGACAAGGGCTGTGTTTTCATGTCATGTGCAGCATCTCACAGGGAGGGTTTGCTGGACCACTCAGGACAGGAATGGGAAATAATAGCACGGATAATAGAGAATAAATCAACAGTAAAGAGCAGGAATATGAATTAATAGTGTTAATAGCTCAACATAAATGGCCCTGTTTTTATAAGTGACATTTCCAGACGACGTTTCCAGACATATATTCCCCTTTGTACTTTTTTCTTTTTCAGTTGAGAATGCAAAGCAACCTTGAAGTTAGCAGATTCTTCCTGAGAACATTATGTCCTGAATCTCTGTTTCCCTGCTAGTAACAGATTTTTCTGTCTGCTGCATAAAGATGAACCCTTTTCTTGCTTTATTTTAAAGTAAAAAACCCTTTGATAATGCAAACTAATCCTTTAATCCTACAGGAGAAGAAATCCCATTGGTTTGTGACAAAGCTTGTTCTGTTTGGATGCTCTTGGTGCCTAATAACAGATCTGACCTACAAAGCAGAACTCTGTGATCAGGCAGCTGCCAATAGCACAGAACTGCTCACAAAGTGCTGCTGCTCTGATCTGACCTGACACTGAGTGACAGGAGTGAGAACCTGCCGGGAACTGGAAATCCCGAATCCCACCGTGGATGATCTGCCCGGTTGCTGAACTGCGTGCAGAGCGAGGAGCTGAGAGAGGCTGTGATTGATTAACAGTTAACACTTGGTTTCTGCTGCTGTTCCAGATGACAAATGTGACTAAAGAGCATTGCCTGGAGATCATCAACAAGTTTGAGCCGTGCCTGGAGAACAAGAAGGAGGGAGCTCTGGGGATTGATGGTAAGCTGGGGGTGCAGGGAAAAGGCAACTGTTTCAGTGCTCAGGAGAATGTTGCTTTTACTTGCATAACATCTGGTCATAGATTTTGTCGTGCTGTACAGAGAGTGTTTCCAGCCTTTTTGGTTTCTTAGTATCTATTATTTGCTGAGGAACCTAAAGGGAAGTTGGGTCTCTTTGGAAGAGTTTTGACAGGCACATAAGATGAAGCAGCAGTCCCTGAAGGGCCAGATGGAACTGGATGAGTCTTTATTTGTGCTTCTGGAAAATACAGTCGAATTCAGTTGCATCATTCCTGCATTTTTGGAAGCCCATTAAGTGTTAATAAGAGGAGTGATGAGCTCCAGGGTAAATGTGTGAAGTGGGATGATGGGTGGAATCTGTGGGGGTCATGCCTTCCTGCCCTTTGCTGCTAAACCTTCACTGTGAATATATCCATGCTGTGCCATCAGCTGGGAGCTCTTATTTTGGGGGCTGACTGTAAATTCTTTCCCCTAAACAGTAAATCTTCTGCCAGATCTTACCGAATCCAAGGAGAGAGTACATTCCTCAGGCATTAGCTTCTGTGCAAAAGTTCTGGGACCTCTGGAGGGTCAGTCCTGCCCATTTCTGTGGGTGTGTTGTCATCCTGAAAAGTGGCAAAATAGAGGTTGTTTGGTTTCCTGCATGAAGAAGTTGGTAGTTTCTGGTACAGAGTGGATTTTTTTTTTTTTTCAAGAAATGATGGTTGCTTAGGATGGATTCAGGTCTGTTCAACTTCCAGAATAAACTTTCAATTTACTTTAAAGCTTATTCTAACGCCAGTGAGGGAGCAGTTGACATATTCATATTTTTATTTTCTGGTCTTTACAGTCAGTTGCAGTCATGTAAATAAGGAATAATCAGGTTCATTATCTTGCCTTCCTCATGGCTAGAAAAGTGAGACTGGGCTTTTTAAACTAATGCAGGTTTTCCTAAAGGAAAAAAAATTTAAAAAATCTATCCAGTTGCTTTGCCTAAGAATGGATAATAAAACAATTGAGAGTTTATGTGTTAGGATAAGAGAGAATCCAACATGGGGACATTCTGCTACAGATCTCCTGATCAGCAGGGAGCAGATGGGCTTGTTTGGAGACAACTGGAAAAAGCTTCAGGACTTCAACCACTCCAGCATCTTGCTGGAAGTGCAGCAGAACAGAGCAGGCATGATCCAGAGGAGATTTGGGGGCTGTGTTGATGATAACATCCAAACAGAGGTGATGAGGAGCTGGCAGGACACACTGCTGGGGTGGTGCTGGCAGAGGAGAAAGAGCTGCTTCAAAGCATGGTCTGTGCCTGCATGTGCATCATTGGATGTGTGTGCATTGCATCATGTGGGCAGTGGAGACTTCAGATCCCTCCTCCAGCAGACAAATCAGGTGCTGCCTGGGGGCCAGGGCCACACCAGCCATGGCAGCTGGAGCTGGGGGTTTATTCCTCCTGTGGCTGCAGCCCAGGCAGGACCATCCTGCCCACTCTTGGCAGCCCTTCAGCAGTACTAAAATAATAGCTCAGTGCTCTTTGTCCTTTCAGGTTGATTCATGGGTCTGTATTGGTTGCTCCTCTGTTCTCACCCTGGCTGTGCCACTGCTGATTGTGGTGCCTCAAGAGCCTCAGATGTTTGGCTGAGCCGAGTTCCCTGCGCCGCGCCCTGTGCGCTGTTCAAAGAGCTTTGGCTGCTGTTTGTATTTATCAGCTCTTTTCCTTTAATGAAACTTTCATCAACACAAAATGTATAGCCTAGGAGAATCCTCATAAAGGTGACATTTTGTCTTGTCACAGTCAAAGAAGGTGTGCTAAGCCCTTCAGAAGTTTGGCAGGATTTTACACGGGCACTGTTTTATTTATGGAATGAGTGAAATGTCAGGAGCATCAGCAGTCTGGAAGCAGAGACCTGCCGAATAGAGGCTGGCAGCTAAGCCAGGGTGGGAATGGGAATAGGAGTCTTTCCTTGGTGGTGAACGAAAAATATCTGGGGGCTGCTTGAAATGGAAGTGACAGTGTTTAATGTTAGTCTGATCTGTGGCAGTGTCTGTGTGTGTTCACGAATGTTACACTGGGGATCTGAGGGCAGCAGAAAAATCAGAACTGGCCAAAACCTTGCTTCTCAGCAGCAGTGGTGATTGCAGTGCACAAATGGTCCAGGTGCTGATGTCTGCAGGGTTTGCAAGCATCCCACTGCTTTGGGGAAAACATTCCCCTGGTGGCAGCACTGAGAGCCCCACTGTTAACTGATATTCTGGTGTCAAGCCTGGAGTGAACTTGTGTCTGAAGTGACATTAATGCAGTTCTGCAGATATCCCCCTCCACAGGCATGTCTGTGCATGAGGTGTCCTATCCAAATTCCAGGGTGTAGCTTGTGCAATGTGTGCTGACATTCCTCTGGTATTTTGGGGAGAAAGAGAGGAAAGGAGAGGAAAGTGTCTCCCTTGTCTCAGACTGCTGGGCCACCTGAACTGTCTGCAGGCAGTACAATACCACAGATCTTACACCTCCTCACTGAGGAGCAGTGCCAGGATGTGACTGCAGATCTCTGGGGGCTTTTATATGCCATGTGATGTGACGTCCCAGCAGAATCTTTTGACACAAATTGTAAGCCTCAAAAGGAAAGGCAGAGCAGGGAGAGCGTGCGAAGCAACTGGAGGTTTCCTGAAAAGCAGCAACCACGCTTGGCCATGGCGACAGCTGGGGTGCAGTGGTGCTGTTCCTTTATCTTACATGTTCATGAACGTGTTGGTGAACACGGGGACGCATTTTTAGGCCGGCTTTAGGAAGGTTACAGCAGCCAAAAGGACAGAGCTGCACTACTGACGGTGTCGTTCGTTCACAGGTTTCACCAACTACATGCGGAGCCCATCAGGGGACATCTTCAACCCCGAGCACTACCACGTGAACCAGGACATGAGCTACCCTCTGAGTCACTACTTCATTACCTCCTCACACAACACCTACCTCATGGGAGACCAGCTGATGTCCCAGTCACGGGTGGACATGTATGCCTGGGTGCTGCAGTCCGGCTGCCGCTGCGTGGAAGGTAAAGAGCGAAAGGCAGCCACATCTGCTGGTTTGTTTCTCTGCAAGGCAAGACTCCTGAGTTCTGCAGAGGACGTGCTGATATCGGGTAGAGGGAAAAGCCAGGGAGGGAAGTGGTGTCACCCCCTCATAAAGAACAACAAAACAACGTTGTGATATACTGGACAAATTTCCTCGAGCCTGGAAATAAGGTTTGAGGAGTGTGTCCTGTCCCAGTACTCCTCAGCACTGGTGAAATGGAGTTTTTTTTGCTGGGGGCTTTCTCAAACCTCTGGTCCCAGGAGACATTCCAGGCCAGGAAGTTCCTTCTGAGGAGGGATGCTCAGCAGAGTGAGGAGGGGCTGGCAGGGAGCCTGGGCCCTGCTGTGCTGATTGCTGGGGGGAGTTGCAGGGTCCGGGTGTGCCCCAGCTGGTGGCCCCGGTGTTCCTGCCTGATGGGTGCTGCTGTTTCTGTCCCACAGTTGACTGCTGGGATGGGCCGGATGGGGAGCCGATTGTCCACCACGGATACACTTTGACCTCCAAAATTCTCTTCAAAGATGTGATTGAAACCATCAACAAATATGCCTTTATCAAGAACGAGTATGTACCCAGTGTGCCAACCTCTGAGTCCTGGGGCTGTGCAGGGGGGTGTTCCCTGCCATCCTCTGTGGGTGCAGAGCCAACCCACAGAATTCCTGGCACAATTCTTGGCTGTTTTCCAAGGGGAAAGCCCTCAGGAAGCGATAGCAAGGCCAGGCTGAGTAGGGGTTCACACAGAGGGGTGGGGCTGGCACTGCCACTGTAGAAGACCAGGGGAATGGTATGTTTGGCCAGTGAATGTTTTTGGTGGAGGGCTGGCAGTTTAACCACATCTCCTGCTGGGTGTGTACTCTGATGCTCCAGGGATAGGAAACAAGTCAGGCAGCACAGGAATCCACAGTCAGGTGTCCAATTGTGGGGAAAGCAGAATGCTCAGGAGAAAAGGGTGATGTTCCCTACAGGTACATTGCTCAGGAAATCAAAGCATTATACATGGGAGGTTTCATATGCCTTGGCAGTTACTGTCCTCCTCCTTACAGTCAACCAATCTTTTTTTTTTTCTTAGAGATAAAATAATTTATCTCTGTAAAAAAGTTTCCAGTAGCTTCCCCAGAGCAGCCCATCTGCCTTTATGAATTGAGCAAAACTTACATTTAACTTTCAGACCAGGTAAACAAATTCCAAGCCTGAAATTTTTCAGATTCCCTGAAGACAGGGTAAATAAATCAAAGGAAGCTGCCAGCAGAATGTATGGCAATGCTTCTGAAATTGTTCTGTTCTTCAAACCTTTGCAGAAAGGTTAACTGGGACCACGTCATCAACTGGGGAAGTTTTGTCCTGCAGACACTGGCTGAAAGCCTTATTTTTCCTGATGAGGAGCTAATGAGGGTCAGATGTCAGGATAGACATAATTGGTTTTTAATTAATGAATCCCTGATAATTCATCCCTACAAAACTGCATTGTGCACAGGCTTTTGTGTTTATCCTAAAAAAACGCATCATCTCTGCACAGAAATCCATCTTTAGAGTGGTTTTACACGGCACCAGCCACACTGGAGTAGATGTTCCACAAATCTTACCTTGATCTTCCCTTTCAGACAACCAGGTATTGCTGTTCCTTGGGCTCAGCCTGGAGAATCAACACAATAAATGACAACAATAAAGCTGAGTCTAGAAATAACACTGGCTGTCTTTGCAGCAGAGGCTTTGTCTACAGGCTTGTTTGTGTAACACTGCTCTCTTGCTGATTAGAAAAGTATTCGTGGAAGAACTGACACAAGAGGTTTATCACTTGGTTGTTGGAAGTGGGAAGGTGAAGACAAAGCCCCCTTGGGGATCTTTTCAGTTCTTGTAGCTTTTATTTACTTTTCTGTGTGCGAGTACAGAAGGGCTGAAGGACCAGTTGGAGAGGAGAGCTGGTGGCACTGGTGTTTGGGTTTTCCTTAGGAACCGCTTGCTGGAGTCTCTGGTGGGGGGTCAGGGCTGAGTGGTGTAGGAAGGTGACAAGTGTGCTCTGGCATAAAAATGCATCAGATCAGATTGCAGGAGTTTAATTCTCCCATGCCTGTCAGAAAATCAGCCATTCAGTCTGGGGGGAGCAGTGGGGTATCAGTCCCGTGCCCGCTGGGATTTATGTCCCCTGTGGGTGTCACTGGTGGTGCTGCCACAGGAATGCCCAGGCAGCAGTAACCCTTCTCCTCTTCACGCTGGAACAGCTAAATTTGCAGTTGCTGGTGGCTCTGTCTGTGCCAGGTACCCCGTTATCCTGTCCATCGAGAACCACTGCAGCATCGTGCAGCAGAAGAAGATGGCTCAGTACCTGACAGAGATCCTGGGGGACAAACTGGACCTGTCCTCCGTGCACAGCGAGGACTCCACGAAGCTCCCTTCGCCTGCCAGCCTGAAAGGAAAGATCCTGGTCAAGGTGAGCTCCTGCTCCACTTGTCCTGTCCCTCCTTCTGGTTGTGCTGATGGTCATTCCTGCCTGGCTCTCACTTGCACCCCAACTTCCACCCTCTCACAAAAAGCACTCTTTGAGAACTGATGCTTAAGGTTCTGAACAAATGTCTTCTCAGTCAGCAAGAACCTGGTGGCTGCTTTGAATAATTTTTATTAATGTTCTTTTTTTTTTTTGAAAGGTGTGGTGGCAAGAGCTGCATGAAAACCTGCCTGAGTGATGGTTTTATTTTGTAGGGCAAGAAACTTCCAGCCAACATCAGTGATGATGCAGAGGAAGGAGAAGTTTCTGATGAGGACAGTGCTGATGAGATTGATGATGACTGCAAACTAATGAATGGAGATGTAAGTTAAGCTGCATGTAAATGAACATCAAGGTTTCCCATCCCGGGGAGAAGAAACTTTTATGAGTTCTCTGGAAAGTGGATGTGGCCTGTGGGGTTCATCACAAGTGTTTTAGGTTCTAAACCTTCGCAGGGACAGTTTGGACAAAAGCAGAGCAGACATTACATCTGAGTAGCTCTGCCAGGGGTCAGTCTTGCCTTAATTAGAACTGTTTTAATTACTTTTCTTTAAATTACTTTTTTCATCACTACCTGGTTTAATGGTTCTGTTCTGTCTGTAGGCCTCTGCTAACAGGAAGAGAGTGGAGAATATAGCGAAGAAAAAGCTTGACTCACTGATAAAAGAATCCAAAATCCGTGACTGTGAAGATCCGAACAATTTTACAGTTTCCACTCTCCCATCAGCAGGAAAGGCTGGGCTGAAATCTGATAGTAAGAAGGTGAGCATGTTTTATTGTCCTTGTGTTTTATTAGTTTACTGAATCCATATATTATTGACTTCAGCTTCATAGCTGAATTCCTGCAGTCAATAATGATGCCAGGTGAGCATCACTGTCAGATACACCAGTTTTTTTTCTTGCTCACACAGCAACTGGAGCATGAAATGTACACGAGAAAGGACTTTGATTTTCCATTTTAAAAACTGCATATGAAAGTTGAGGGTTTTTTTTTCCCTTGGCTGTCTATGTTCTCTGCATTTACATTTGTATTTTAATTTTATATCAATGCTAATTTATAAAAATGCACTCAGCCCACAGACTACACTTCATGAATTTGAGGCATTTTCATTTTAGGCTTTGTAATAACCCACAAAAAGCTTTAAGAAGATTGTTCCATGCAAATGAAAAGCAGTGGAGATCTGCCAGTAATAAGCAGGTGTAATAACCAGGGATTAAATCTAAAATAAGGATGAGAACTAAAAATCAGCTTCCCAAAACATTCTGAGGCTTGAGTTTTGTGTGTGCTTTAAACCTCCTGATGTACAGGATGTATCAGACAGTTATTTTTGTAAGAGCCACTGCAAGGCCAGGACCTGGAGAATCCCTGAGCACAGCACAGCGTGTGTTAGGAACCCATCCCCTCTGTGCTGCTGAGCAGCTGCTCTGTCTGCAGCGCTGTTTGATCTGCTTGTTCTGTTCTTCTGCCTCCAGAGCAAACTGGAGGACGATGTGGAGGCTGGGGAGGATTTCAGCAGCAAGAGGCACAGCCGCTCCCTCATGGGCAGCTTCTCCAAACGCAAGGTGAGCTCTGCCCCACGCACGGATTTCTTGCAGGGGTTTTGTCTCTGCACACAGTGGGGAGGGATGTCAGAACTGCTCTGCCTGCAGCACCTGGCTCTCAGGCTGCTCCTGCAGGGGAGCTGCTCAGCACGGTGCGTAACACACAGCTCCAATTTCCATGAAGGTCTGAAAGCACCTGGGGTCTGACTGAAAAAAAAACCACAAAAAATTCATTTGGATCTCACTGAAAACTCCCCCCCCAAAACTTCATTTGCACCTTTTATCTGAGGATTTGTGCTTCCTTTCTAACAAGGCTCAGACCTTGGGCTGAGTTGTCCCCATGTGCTGCAGCACTGAGTGTTACAAAAGCTGTCATTTTCCATTTGCTGTAAGTAACACACTCATTGGCATAACAAAGCAGAAATGTATCCAGCTGCTCAAACCTTGATCACACAGTTATGATATTACAGTTTTATTTCCCTCTGGCACAGAAAAAAGGAAGCAAATTGAAAAAAGCCTCGAGTCTGGAAGAGGGTGAAGACGATTCGGATTCTCAAGGGAATTTAGCCAGGAGCTCTGCACATTACAGCAGGTTTGTTAACAAGTGATTGGACAGTTTTGTTTCTAAAAAAGATAACTTACATAATTGCACCACTAAATAGGTTTGCTTCGGGTCAAGATGCCAATTTGTTGGAGGCTGAAGGCATCTGGTGTATGGGCAGAGAAGAATCTGGTGTATGGGTAGACACAACATCATCAGAAGGATCTCTTGGTGCAGTTCAGACTAATTAGTAAAGCACAGTGGACCTTTTATGCATTTTGAGCCCTTAGTGGCTCATATATTTCTTTGCCCTGATTTATTTTAAAATACGAAAGGTAACCTTCATCCCTTAATTAATGGGAAATTAATGAGTCTTCTCTTCCTAGGATAAACCGACAGAAGAAAACAATGAAGCTGTCCAGGGCCCTGTCTGACCTGGTGAAGTACACAAAGTCTGTTGGCATCCATGATGTTGAAAGTGAAAGTAGGTTGAACTAAAAGTCTGCTATACAAAAAACCTGAAATGTTTTCACGTATCTGCTTATTAAAAGGAACAAGTGCTACGTAGCTTTGGAAGCTTTATCTGGATAATAAATAAATAACCAAGGAGATTACCTCTAATCTCCTCCTCTCTCCCCTGCAGTCTCTTCCAGCTGGCAGGTTTCATCTTTCAGTGAAACCAAGGCCCACCAGATCCTGCAGCAGAAACCAGCGCAGTACCTGCGCTTCAACCAGCACCAGCTGTCCCGCATCTACCCATCCTCGTACCGCGTGGACTCCAGCAACTACAACCCCCAGCCCTTCTGGAACGCCGGCTGCCAGCTGGGTGAGCAGCACAGGGGCAGCTTTGCTCTGCTCTGGGGGGTGTTCTACAACCCCCAGCCCTTCTGGAATGCTGGCTGCCAGCTGGGTGATAAATGGAAATAAATGAACTTCTCAAGTGCAGGAGGGCCTCAGAGCTGAGCTCTTTTGGAGGGCTGCTCTCCCTCAAGACGTGATATACGTCACGTAAGAGAATTCTTTTGCGTGAGACACCTGAGTTTCTGCATCTGAGAAGTCAAATCTGAATTTTTTCTTAATTTTTTTTTTTTTTCAAACAGTTGCACTGAACTACCAGTCAGAGGGGAGAATGCTGCAGCTGAACCGGGCCAAATTTAGTGCCAATGGGAACTGTGGCTACGTCCTCAAACCAAACTGCATGTGTCAAGGTAAGGGCAAGGAGCCAAAGCAGTGGATCACTTACTGCAGGAGCAGATTGGGTGTGGACCCTTGTTACAGCTGGTTTATAGATGCATTTCTGATGCTAGAAGCAAACGAGCCAGAAGGTATCTGTAACTGAAGTCGTGTTGCACTTCTTTCACTTCATGTGACTTCCCATTCTTACAGGTGTCTTTAATCCAAATTCTGAAGACCCACTGCCTGGTCAGTTGAAGAAACAGTTGGTTCTAAGAATTATCAGTGGTCAACAACTCCCCAAACCACGTGATTCCATGCTGGGAGACAGAGGAGAGGTACTGGACAGTCGGTTCTTGTGTTGCATAGGGTTTATTTCCATAGTGCCTGGGCTAGGGGGGAGGATTTCACCTTCTGTACTTGTCTATCAGGGGTCACAGAACGTGAGGAAATTGGCTCGTTGCCATCCCAGATCTTTAGGTGCTTTTCTTCACTTCTAAGCACCACAGCAATGGTTTGATGTTTTTCTTCCAATTGTCAACACAGTGTATCCAGGAGAAACAAAAACCAAAATCTTACCAACATAATAAACAATTACAGATGGCTCAGGACCAGTTACTACTGAGACATTAAAGTACAGTGCCCACATTGTAAAAGCCACGTGTTTGAATTGCGTCTTTGTCACTCATTTTTTTCAATATTTGTTACATTTTGTTTTTCAGATCATAGATCCATTTGTTGAAGTAGAAGTTATAGGCTTGCCTGTGGATTGCTTCAAAGAGCAAACCAGAGTAGTTGATGACAATGGTAAGATTATCTGGGGTTTCATTTTTTTTAAAGCTGAAACATCCTCTTTCAGTTTTGTCCATAAGGATTGGAGTGGATAGGATTTGGTGCCTGTTATGACAAAACACTGAAAATTTGATTTAAGCATTTTTTATGTTGATCAGACTTGGATCTTGAATTGTTTAACTGAGTTGGTAAAATGTGCTGAGGGTCTCGGTGTAAAACGAGTCATTTGTCTTCTTGTGTGTGAGAGAAGGCTGTTTTGAGCTTGCTGTGCTCAAAAGTAAGTCAGGTTGTCCAAACCCCTGCTGAAAGCAAAGACAAATTTAGATAAGGTCCTTATTGGGTCTCCTGCTGAATCCAGGGGCAGTACTGGGTTCTTTTGGGAGAACTGGAATGGCACTGCAGTTCAGGCACCCCTTAGGTAGGCAGCCTGCTTTCTTCTCGATGTTCTGACTGAAATCCCTCAAAGCTGGTCCTTCACCCCCAGGTTTTAACCCCATGTGGGAGGAAACGCTGGTGTTCACAGTGCACATGCCCGAGATTGCCCTGATCCGGTTCCTGGTGTGGGACCACGACCCCATCGGGCGGGATTTCATCGGGCAGAGGACAATAGCATTCAGCAGTATGATGCCAGGTAAGACAGAGGGGGAAATCCCAAATTAGGGACCTTTGTTCTGGGATAACTGAAGGTTAAAATGCTGGATTACATTGTGTGCACGTGTCTGCTGCAGAAGTTTCAAGTGAGGACAAGAGACTGGAGTTTGGACCCTGAGTTCTCTGCCTTGGTCCACTACTGACTTACATGGGGATGAAGACTGAATTAATTAACTCCAGACTTTTGGGACTAGATTTTCGAAAAATGGGTAGTTCTCTTAAACAGGATGGCTAAATACTGTGGGCTTGGCAGGCTACCATAGAGCATCTTTACTGCAGTTATCTCCTACTGTTTTTTCCTCCATTTCTTTACACCAGTTTTGGAAAGCCACTAGTTTTGATTGTTCTTGTGACTGTGAGCAACAGCTTAATGCAGAACATATAGTTACCCATTCTAATGATGGGATCCAGGTTGTTAAATGCCATTTGCTGACCGTTTCCCATTTCTGTTTTCAGTTCAGCCTTCTTTCAAAATAAAGAAGGAGTTTGTGTTTAAGATTTAAAACCAACATCCAGTCTCAATAAACTGACCTTGGACAAAATGTTTGCGGTTTTAAAAATGGACTCCCACTCAGCTCTGCCCACTCTGTTCCAGGTTACAGACACGTGTACCTGGAAGGCATAGAAGAGGCTTCCATCTTCGTCCACGTGGCCATCAATGACATCTGTGGTAAGGTGAGTGCCTCTGGGGCTGTGTGACACAGCTTGTGCACGGGAAGGAGCTCACAGGGCTCTGCAGCACACCAGGGAAGCCCGGGGGGGGAAGCTGCAACACATTTGTTCACTTACAATAAACTTCACCTCTGTGCTTGTCATGGTGAGACCCTTCTGAACACCTCTGGAGATCAAGAAAAATCGTAGGGAAGGTTACACCTGAGACTCTTGCAGTGCCTTTTTTGGGGAAGCCACGGGGGGAAGGTTATTTAAGGTTATTTCCTTGGAGCACACACACAGTTATCTAAATCAGTTTGGTTGTGTCCAGCCCTGGGGCTGCACCTTGCTGAGCCACAGCTGCACACCTGAACCCTCAGTGCTTGGTGCCTGCACAGCTTGTGCTGTAAAGGCTCTGCCTGGTGCTTTTGCATTTTGCATTTAATTAAATTCTTCAGGGTTATTTGCTTGTTGTTTTTTTTTTTTCCATAACAACACTTAAAATGCAGAGGAAAAGTGATCCTTGTAATAGTTGTTGGGCTTATTTACGCTCTTTGTTATTAGGAGTGGATTTGCCTCACATGCAGGAAAAATACAGCTCAGGGTCCCACATCTAAATTCCCATGAAAGTGAAGCCCTGACTTCAAACTTTTCCTGGGCCGGCTAAAAACGAGAGAGCTTCTGTGCCCGCAGAGCACTGGATTTAGTGCCTTCTGCGCTATCAAAGTCCATGAAATCCCGGCAGCAAAGCCCCTTGCAGAGCCCTGAGCATCCCGAGCTCTCCGTGGTACCGAGATGCAATTCCAGCCCCGCGACTGCAGGAGGAGGCATCTCCCAGCCTGGGAGCTCCCAGCTGCTCCTCGGGAGGGGCATTAAAGAGTTCTTAAAAAGGAGAACAGCTTTCGAAGCTGCTGAGTTTCGGTCACCCATTAGTTACCTACAGCTTCCCTCCCAGGAAAGGGCAACGCTCACAGTCTTTGGGAATGTTTTAAGTGTTTTCAATTCACATCTCCTTTGGCATTATTGCAGGGCATTCTGTCCCCTTTCATCCTGACTTTACTGAGCCTTCCATAATTATTTGCTCTTAGAGGCTTCTCCAGGAGCCACTGGCTGGTGATAACTGTAGTTTGCAGCAGGGTGACCTGCCCATTTAAACTTTGGCAGCTGCTTTGAGGACATAAGATTTTCTGGGTAGTGTTTAAACAACCAAAGGGCCCTCGTGTGTCACAGTGTCTTCTCCCTGTCCTTACCCATTACCCTCCAAACTACTGCACTGATCTCCTTTTTCCAGTTGCTTTACTTCCTTTTCATCTTCTGTTAGACGTCCCTTATTATGCTTCTCGTTATCACTGCAGCCTCTTTGGGTTGGCTGGTGTTGAGAACCTGGTGCTGTGCACTGACATAATTAAAATATAGGGATTTGGAAGGGAAGCTGGTATATGGTTGTGGGGTTTTAATTTATAATTTTTAATAAAAACTACTGAAAATATGGAACAAATATTACACAGCCTTTCCTGCTTTGGTCTCTGTCAATCACTTTCTGCTTTGACTTTCGGTTAACAGAGTTCTGTCAAAGCTAGAATTATTTCTCTGTTTCCCCTATCTTAATTATGGGTCAGTTAAAAATCAGCCCAGTTATCAGCCTGGCTTTACCCATCCTTTATTAATCCAGAGCCTCAAATGCAAACATTAACCTTTTAGGGCTTTTTTATAAATGGAGATACTGCACCAGCTCAGTAGCTTGATATTACTAAAGCAGAGTCTTCAATTTTTTTTTCACCTTCACTTGTGTGTAGCTGAAATCTCTTCCAGATTGCTCTGTTCCCCGGAGAGACTTTTCTCTGTTTCTGTCTCTTCTGTGGTGTGTTCATGTATTGCAGAATTTTGGTGGTTTTCTAGGTATGCCTATCTCTGAGACCCTCCCTCACTGTGATTTTGCCTTTGCTCTGTCTGTTTGTGATTTCAGTGGGCTTCTCTATGTCAAAAAAGTCTCCTTTTAGAAGCAGAGCGTTTTTAGACGCCTTGAAGGTACCCCCTCCTGTCTGGGGAGGTGCAGTGACACCACCACACACCTGCATGCCTTAATTGGTAGCTTCATTAGCATCCATGTTCCTTATTAGCATTTCCAAGCTCTCCAACCCGTGGAACATGAGTTATGACATTTGACTTGGTCACTTCTGCTGGGTCATTGGCAGCCAGAGAGCCCTCCCTGTGTGAGGCAGATCCAGGATAAAGGTCCTTCCACAGCCCCTCTCATTTGTCTGAGTCTCTCCCTCTCCTGCCTTGCAATAATTGAAACCCCTCCTTTCACGTGGAAAAGAACATTAACAGTGAATCGTTTGCTAAACTGTGGGAAAGCCTCTTGTGCTGTTTTTAAGTCTCCCTCAGAGAATGAGGCAGCCCTGCAGAAGCTGGGCTGGAAGCTGCAAGCACAGTGTCCTGGATCTCCCTCACAACTGCTCTCTTTTTGGTTTTTTTCCTCGTTTATAACTTCTTTTTCCCCCTAAGTTTACCAAGTTTGCCTTTGGATTCTTGAATCACTCCACTGATTCAAGCAATAGTGTCCAGCTTAACAAAGCTGCCCCAAACAAGGCAGAATGACCCCGGGGCCCTGCACTGCGTGTCACCCATTCCATCAGTGCTCTCCTTTTCTTTTTGGTGGATATTATTTGTGTGTGTGTTTGTGTGACAGTTTTTTCTGGGTTTTGCAAATATTGTCTGGTTTCTATAGCAAAAGTTCATGTACTTGCCAACTTGTCTCACAGTAATCCAAGCAGACTGTTCAATAACCTGGCTGCCACAGAAGGTTTCCCAGTGTTTAAGTTACAATTTCTTTGCCTTGTGCGGGAAAAATCAATCCTTACCTTCTTTATCTTATCCTAAGGGGTGTTTTAGGCCTCTTTTTAATCATGTCCTACTCACACTGGAGGTGGGCACGTGGTAACTAAACTTCAGTCAATTATGGAAATAACAGTGTGAATGCTTTCACTGGGCTGAGTGTGAGCAAAGGAACCTGGATGCCACATGGCAGGTTGGGCAGCACACAGAGGGCTCTCTGCACAGGGCAGCCAGTGTCTGCCCATTAAATCCTGCAGGGCAGGACTGCAAATGCAGGAACAGGCACTCAAATACTTATTGGGGGGTGAGAGACCGTTGTAATTTAAATGAGACATTTCTGTCCCACTGTTTGGCACCGCAGAGATGTGACCTCACATGACATCACAGGGCGAAAATTGAACTGGCAGCAAGCGCCAGCAGGCCGGGGTGCTGAGCAGGGCCTGTCACGGGGCTCTGACAGTGCCTTTCAGTGCCAGGCTGGTGGACCCCGGGTTTATCCAGTCCTTGTGCTGCAGCTGCTGAGGGGTCTGATCTCACTGGGCAACCAGGAGAACAGAGGAGGAGCAGGTTAGCAGGGCAGTCACTGCCTGCTGCGAGTGGTTTGTGTGTAGGAGGCTGTACCTGCAGAGCAGCCAACACCGTACCGGGCATTGGCCTCGTTTAAAAGTTGGCAAGTGCAGCTGGAATGCTTACAGGAATGCTGACGCTGCTCCCTGACATGTGAATCACCTGTATGATGATGGGAGATTTATGATGGTGAATTTGTGTGTTTAGTGCTTTGATAAGTAGTGAAGAATATGAAGAACTGTATTGTTACGCTGACTAACTTCCCTTGTTTATAGTGTGTTTCCTCAGTGATGAGAACATACACGAGTGTCTTTGGATAAGTGTTGTATGGTAGGAAATTACCATAGAAATTGAAATATCCGGTGATCATTTGTCTGCATATAGTTACCTGCTATTCGTGATAGTCCTCAATTCAATTGAAGTGTAAATCTCCTTCAGACTGAAAAAATATTCTATATTATGGCCAGTGTTTATTTCCCAGCAGTCCCTAGAGAATGCATTTCCAGCTTGTAATTTCAATACATATGTTTTGGGTGAAACTGAGAAACTCTTCAGCTTTCAGAATGAGATCCTTGTAGACAGAAGTAATTCCTTTTTTATTGCTTTGTCTTTTCAATATCTCTAATGTTTATGTAGACGTTATAAGTAGCTACATACTAGAAAGGGAATGGATGGCAAATACAGAGATAAGTGTGGTTGGAAAACGTTATCTAAAAACATAACTGCCAAAAAAAAAAAAAAAAAAAAAAAAAAAAAAAAAAAAAAAAAAAAAAAAAAAAAAAAAAAAAGAGAGATGTGATATTTTGCAAAGCTGGTGTTAGTGTTTTTTTTTTTTCATTTTCAGTCCCTGTCCTATTTCTGGTTTAATTCTCGTGCTGGTGACAGGAATATGGCAGGAGACTCTCTGTGTGGATGATCATTTGTTCATGAGTTCTGGCACCCAAAGGCAGAGAGCTGTGTTTTCCGTGAAGGGCTTTTTATATTGGCACCTGTGTATTTGTTTTGCAGGCCAAGCCAGCTCTCGGTCTAAAAGGGCTGTTTCTCAGAAATCCAAAGCAGGCCTCTCTGGACAGTCATGCTGCTGGGCAGCTGCACCGCAAACCCTCCTTTAGCAGCCACCTGCTGCGGCGCACGGCCAGCGCCCCCACCAAGAGCCAGAAGAAGAACAAGAAGGGCTTTCCCGAGATCGCTTTTGACACGAAGGACACCAGCTCGGAAGGGGCCGGGGAGGACCGGGAAGGGGACGCTGCCTCCCAGCCCCGCTTCGTGCAAGAGCCGGAAAGCGCCTCTCCGTCCCCGGCTCCCCGGGACGGCGCCGGCGGGGAGGCGGCTGCCCAGGGGGGGAAAGGTAAGGCCCAAGGGTCCGCTAAGGGCCAGAGCCAGAGCTGTGCCCGGGCAGGGGCTGCCCTCAGCGAGCCCCTGCGGCGGGCCCAGCGTGTGCGGCCGCGGGAGCCGGCGGGCGAGAAGCAGGGCGTGTTCGCGCGCTGCGCCATCAACGGCTCGGGCACCATCGGCGTGGCCACCAACTGCATGAGGTGCATGGTCGGCTCCAGGGACGGCCCCGACCCGGAGGGCCCGTGGGCCGAGCACGCTGCCCGCGAGCAGGGCGGCGGCGCCGAGGCGGAGGAGAGGCTGGAGCTCAGGACCTGGGTGGTGAGAGCCCAGCCCAGGCCCCAGGCAGACCCGCGGCCCCCCGGCAGCACCGCCGACCCCGCCGGGAGCACCCAGCCCCTCGTGACCCCCGGCAAGAGGAGCGCTGACTGTAAATGTCACGGAGGGAAGGCTCACTCCCGGCAGCGCTGGCAGGGCCAGGCAGGTGGCAAGTACGGAAGCACTGTCAACCTGGTTGCGGCCAGCAATGGCTCTATATCCTCCAACTCCAGCAGTCTAGAAAGCCTTGGAAGCCCAGAATTCCCCAGGCACTGGTCTGAACCTTCTCGAAGGCAAGTGGGCACCCTTCAGAGGGAAATGAACGCCTTGTTCGTTCAAAAGTTGGAGGAAATTCGCAGTAAATCCCCTATATTCTTTACTGGTAAGACCAGATTTTCTTCACCCTTCCCCACTGTAGATCACGTCGTCGTCTCAGCTTCTGCATAGCATCTTTGCTTAGAGGCTCCTCCGTGTTGTTTTGCTGTCAAGAGCTCTTTTTTTTTTTTTTTTTAATTTTGGCAATGACAGAAAAAAAAAGAAGTCTGCATAAATATTTTTCTTTTATTTTTTGTAGACGTGTCTGGTCTAGATTAGTCCTTTCCATGCCTAGTGAACCATCTGCAGTAGTAACACTGTCAGTAGTCCATGAGTGTTTGGGTTGTGTGTTCAGGGTTTTGTGTTTCTTTCTCTGCTTTTCTCAGTGAATGTGGTATGATACTAAGTCAATTTTAAGATCCAAACCAGAGCATTGAGTGAGATTGAGCATGGGAAACCCATGTCAGCAAACAATATTTCCATTATCAGTCCTTGTGCTTCACTGAGGGATAACCACATCAGGAATGAGGTCCAATGTGCACTCTGCTAGCATTAACCAGTTCCTTCCTCAAAGAACTTGCAGAAGTACTGCCACGAATCCAGGGATTATTGGATGGAATTCCCTGCTCTGGGTTATTCAGGAGATCCCATTCTATAAGCACAGCAGCCCATTCTGATCCTAAATGTGTAAATTCCCAGCGTGCAAACATTTACAGATTCACTCAGTGCTCCCCAGACACTGCCTGGGACCTGAGGGCACAGCTGCACAGCACGAAGCAGCAGAGTGTGAGCTGATGTTCCCTGACATCAGCCGGGCTGGGCCACTCTTGGAATCTCCCACTGCAAAGCAGAATGTGCCCAGTTGGGGCACAGCTTCTTAAACTGCCCTGTTCAGGAGCTGTTTCGAGGCAGACACAGGTCTGTGGTCTCTGGGACCGTGAACTGTGTGTTTGTACAGATGGAAAATGGAACAGAGGGAATCACAGTATACATTTTAATAAGGAAAATGGCTTTTCCCCCCCCTCCTGATTTGGCAGGGGGGGGAAAGAAGGAAAGAGATTTTGACAAGAGTTTTCTGTTTCTTAGAATTGTAAGGAGGAAGTAGAGGAATGGAGCTTTTGGCTGTGACTCTGAGAGCTTCTCTTCAAACCCCTCCCCCTTGTCCTTAATTGTCCACTGATGGTTCCATTTTCAGGAACGGGGAAGTGACTTTGGTGCTTCTGAAGATGTAATTCTTTTCTCAGGAACAGATTCTGACTGCCCACCTAGAGGGGGCTTCTTTGCAAGACTCATCCAGAAATTTAAGATATTTTATTTGTTTGATCTGTTTAATCTGGTTGGGTGTCTACAATTCTTCTTCTGTTGTTTTTTGGTTGTTTTCTTTTTTTTTTCAAATGTATTTTTCCATTATCTGCTCTGAGCTTTTAGGAAAATACCAGGACAGTGGGAGGGGAGATGTTTGCCGCTTCCCGTGACTTGCAGTTGATCCAAAGCAGCAGAGCTCTTTCTATGCCTAAATTATTGGCATCAGGCTTTTCACAGGCTCTGAGTGGTGTGACATATGAAACCATTTCCCATTATCAGTGCCAGCTCCCCTGCCAGCCCCCCCGAGCCACTAAACAAATATTGTGATATGCTTGAAATTTGATTAAATCCATCTGACTTCCCAAGCATGGAATCAGCAAACCCTTCAAACGGTGAACCGGTGCCTTGGCCTGGGCGCTGCTGGTGCAGTGACAGCCCCTCTGTTTGCACAAACAGCTCCCTTCCCATCCTGCAAGGCCGTGCCTTGGGCCAGGAAACCAAGGAAACAGCCCTGGCAGCGGGGCTGCCCTTTGGAATCAACATTCTGCTGCTGGGAAGTGCCCCGGGGACAGGACAGGAAACTCGAGTGTCTCCTTCTCCCTTTGTGGCTCAGCATTCCATTTTCCAGTGTTCTGCCTCCCAAGTGTGCCTCAATCTGTGCTGCTGGCCAAGCCTGGATGGGGAAAAGGAGGCTCCTTAGTCTGATCAGCTCTGGGCTTTTCCTCACACTCTCCCAGACACTGGGAATCTGGGAATGTTGGATTTTGCTTAGGGGCACGTGTTCCTTCCTCCTTTCTGACACTGCCAGCTGATGGCACACAGGCCAGGGAACAGCCTTTTCCTGTCACTGAGCTCCTGGTCACTGTGCCAGGCTGGAAATCCTGGAGCTGAAGGAAAGGCAGGTGTTTCCTGGGCAGTTTTTGGTAGTGCAGGTGATTGTTTTTCCAAAGCAATAGGAGAGGGCTTTGTAGAAGAGGAGACCATCTTCCTCTGGGCAACCTGCTCTAGTGGAAGGTGTCCTTGCCTGTGTCAGGGGGGTTCAAACTGGATGGTTTCCAAGGTCCCTTCCAAGCCAAACCATTCTATGATTCCATGACTCCCTTCCCCTCTCCAGCGGAGTGCATTTCTTCAACACTAACAAAAATTGTCTGTCTGCTTCTATGACAAAATAATGGACTTAATACTGTCCATTTACGGATTCCATTGAGTGCTCTGGTTGGTCAGAAATTCTTAGGATCCTACGAACACGTGTGAATATCCCTGTGTGTTTCCTTTCCCTCCCTCAGCACTAATTTATCCTGTTACCTGCACCTGCCTTCCCTACATTAACTGGATTTTTCCTCTGTTCTGTCCCATTATTCGACATGCACACTCTCTCTCTCTAGTTAAGAACTGAAAGGACAAGCAAGTCAAAGGTAACTGTCTGCTGAGTGTCCCTGCTTTGAGCCCCCTGTTGCCTGTGTTCCTGGTTTGTGTTTGTCCCCTGCTCCTGTGTTCCTGAGGTGTTGGGTGGCTCTGGAATGCATGCCAGCCCCGTGCCCTGGGGCTGTGGGGAGGGCTGTGTTTGGCATGGTTGCTTTGGCCCTCGGGGGACAGGCCATAGACACTGAGGGGGATGGAGCATTTTCTCCAGGTGGTTCTTCAGGGTTGTACTGTCAGCCTGCTGTTCATCAACCCTCTGTCTGTAGAGCTTTTGAAAAAGGAGTTATCAAGTTTTGGATTTTTTTTTTTTTTTTTTTTTTTTGAGGAGAACAAAGTCTGTTTAAAGTTTTTGGTTTGTTTTTGAAAGTCCCATTGCCAACATTCCACTGTGTCATCTGGACCATTTGTAACCCTCTCCACGAGTCCTGTGCTGCTTCTCTCCTGAGCAGCTGCTCACTGGGATCGTGTCTGCTGGCTGGGCACTGGTGTTCTGATTATTGTACATGGGCTGGTTGGCATCTGGTACACTGACCCTGGGAGAGCTGGAAGGGAGGGAAAGAGCCATTCAAGCTGTGCTGGACAGTGGAGGAAGGAAACTCAGTTCACAAAAGGGGACACAAAGGACACAAATTGCTGGGCCTTGTTGCTATTTGATAAGAAAACCAGAACAGTCATATGGTGCTGCTGTGCATGGACTGAGATTTGTGAAACAACAGGGCTTTGGGCAGCTGAAACCGAGTGAGCAGAGATTTTCGCTGCCTTTAGCCTGGCATCTGAATCCATGAGTTATTTTAAGAATCATGATTTATGTACTCAGTTACTACCTTGAAAACAAAATGATAACGCAGAAGGAATAAATCTTTGCGTGAACTGTGGTTTGTGAGAGGTAATTAACCCTGTGTCTCTGCTTCTTTCTTTTTCCTCTCTTTCCATGCCTCCCGAGCAGATGTCTGCCGTTTCTCCATGCAGAGGTCAGTCACTTCTTTGTGCAGCCTAGAAACGATCACAGAGGAGCCTGTTCTTGCCAATGAAACCCATCACTGCAGCCTTGTCTTCCCTCTGCCCGTTACCCCCTACAGTGACTCTGAAGAAGGGTCAGTGTCTGACCACTCCACCGAGGCTCGATCAGAAGGAAGCAGCACATCCAACCAGCCTCAGGAATCTCCACTCACCAGAGAACAAAGGACAAATCTGGCTGCAGAAGACCAAGTGCAGGTTGTCCCAGGAGCAGCTGACACAAGTGTAGTAGCCCAGGAAGATGAGAGGACGAGCGTGGCAGGAGGTGTCTCAGAAGAAGGTGGCTGGACACAGGTGTGCAGGAAGGCTGAAGGTCAGGGTGTGCTGGCAGCACATCCCCAGAGAGCCAGGCTGGCAGTGGCAGCAGATCACAGTGCTGGCCAACCTGCTGGAAACTGCCAGGAGCAAAACCACCAACCAGGGCAGGTATTGACGGACAGGAAAAACACCTCTGAATCCAAAGGGCAGAAACTGGGGGCAGCAGCTGTTCTTCCACAGCAGAGCAGTGGCATCAACAGCACGCAGGCAGGCACTCTCCAGAAGGGCTGGGCTGCACAGGCTCTGCCTGCCTCTGTTCCTCACACGAGCTCTTACATGACAGCACGGAGGGCAAAGAGTGACATCCCGAAGGTGTCGGGCTCCTCAGCCCAGCCCCTGGGCAGCCTGTCCCCAGCAGCAGAGGTGTACTTCGATGCCACCGGCAATGACCGCATCTGGAGCAAGCTGGAGGGCAGCAGCCACCGCGACAGCATGTCCTCGTCCTCCAGCATGTCCTCCAACGACACCGTCATCGACCTGTCCCTGCCCAACCTGGCCCGCAAGAGCCTCCCTGACCTCGGCCTGCGCCAGGACCCCCTGGAGCCCCTGGAGCCCCTGGAGCCCCTGGCCATCCGCAGGGGGCTGCGCCCGCGCTCGGCTACCACCTGCACCAACGAGATGCTGATGGTGAGCAAGAGCAAGTCCAACCCCAACCTGAGGTCGGGGCAGCTGCCGGCAGATGAGCTGTGCCCCCGGCCCCTGGCCAGGAGCCCTCAGGATGCCTTCTCGTCCATCCCTAGAAGGCACACCTGGAGCAGGCTCTACATGGAAAGCCTCAGACAGTCTTCTAACAAATCCAAAGCCTGCGATACGGTCGGGAACGGCCAGGCAAAGTCCAAAAGCCTGGGAGACCTCACCTCGGACGACATAGTGTGCACGTTCGAGAGCAAGTACCGCAGCATCAGCAGGAGCTTCGTCACGCGCTCCATGCGGGAGCAGCGCCGCTCCTCGGGCCTCAGGCCCCCGGCCAAGTCCCGGGACGAGCTGACGGAGCAGCTGAAGAAGCTGACGGCCTTCCAGCAGGAGAACGACATCACGTCCCCCATCAGCGTGGAGCCCGGCGAGTCGGAGGAGGAGGGGGAGAGCGCGGGGCTGCTGCGCCGCTCATCCTCGCGCAGCCAGAGCCGCGTGCGCTACATCGCCAACAGGGCCCGGCAGGCCCAGGAGAGGCAGCGGCTGCAGGGGCAGCTGGGGCAGCTCGGGGGGAGCCCCATCGAGGAGAGGGGCAACCCCGAGGGGGCCTGCAGCGTGGCCAGGGCCGTCTGCATGGACGTGGCCGCTCCCCCCCTGCTCACAGCGCAGCCCAAGGCCCAGCCCGACTGCGCTGCGGACACCGAGGTGTTCTTCATGCTCAAACTGTGACCAGGGGGCTCTGAGAGAGGCAATGTTTACACTCCTGTCCCAGCAAAACACAGCCCTGGGGGCCTCAGAGCAGCCTGCCAGGGCTCAGCGCTTCCTGGCCCTCCCTCGCCTCCAAGGGTGCTCAGTGTCAGGACTCCAAAAGAATAGATGAGTATTCTTTTTTAATTACACCTTTGCCAGCCTCCGGTTCGGCCTCCTGTTCGTGTGACCACTTCTTGTATCCGCAGTTTTCTCCGTGCAAATCTCTTGGTCTTGACTAATTTCAGTAATTCTTCTTACCACGGGTAATCTTGATGTTTAGTAGCTCAGTGTGATGCTAACGACAGCTAAGGTAAATTTTGCTCTTACAAATTGTGGATCCATGAGAGGAGGCTGGCCTTCAAATCATGTTCCCTGTTCTATTTTCTGGAAGAGTCTGAGGCCTCTGAGGGTGTCTTCTCTGGAAAATAGTCAGAATTGCAGTGGAATTAATAATGTAGTAGATAAAGTCTGTCTTCCATCATGGACCTGCTCATTTCAGTGAAAATCCATATTTTCTCTTTGAAGAAGAGCTCTCTTGTTCCAAAGCAATGCTTTTTTAAGCCCAGCTTGTTTATATATATAAATATATATATATATATATAGACCTGTGTATGCAAAGATACGTCTGCACATGTTTGGGCACTTGCACACCCTGAACCTGAACTGGGACTGCTCCTTGTCCCCAGGCATCACCCGAGGGAAGGAGACAGGAGGGAGAAAGGAATGGCTAAAGCTGGACAGGAAATGCCTTCTGCCTGGACTTCACAGCTGAGGAGCGTGCTGGTCTGCTCTGGGAACAGCACTGCCCCTGCTGAGGGTATTTTACCAATGCTGCTGTACATAGCACTTTTGGGATGAATTTTACTATTTCTGTATTGCACTGCCATGCAAAATTTTCAATGATATGTTTAAAAAAGAGAGATATTTAATTTTTTTAGATGGACATATTTAGAATTAAATAACAGCCTAAACAGAGTAATAATTTTTCCTCCCCACATTTTTTTTTTTTAACTTTTTATTTTTAGGGATGTTGTCGTGTCCCCTCCCCTAATTATGATGTCATTTATTATAGATGTACATTTTATCAGTGACAGAGAGCAATGTTTACTGAGATGCATTTTAAGAGAAACAGAGGTTTAATTTTATTTCAGGCTCCATAGAGTCCCAATTATTGAGAGGATATTTTGCCTTTGTAATGATTCTTTTGCGTATATTGCAAACTCCATAAAGATTTGTTTGTAAAACCACCTTACACTACTAAAATAAACATATTTAACCCTCCAGCTGTTGACTCTCTAGCTGTAACAGAACACTGCGGTTTGGGATACACAAACATGGTTTGTTTGAAAACTTCCTCTGTGGATAACATTTCATTTCGCTGTTTTTCAGAGTGGTAGCCAGGTCAGACCCAGCTCAGCTCCAGCAGAACCCGGGCAAGTCTTGGCAGAGCTGTGTGAGACAGCACAGGGGCCAAAGCCTGGCTGGGAGGAGGAGCTGAGTAACACAGAGAGAGCCCAAGGAGCCAGTGGGTTCTCTACAGCTGTGCCAGGAGCACAGGTGACCCTCTTTCATCCCTCAGGAGCTTTGAAGTCTGGCTGAAAATGCTGCAGCCAAGCTTTGCTCCTCACCTGCCTCACTCCAAACCTCCTTTCTGTTCCTGTCACTGCCAAGGGCACAGTGCTGGCTGTTCCTCAGCTCACACTGCTGCTGGCAGGGCTGGCTGGCCCTTCCTTGGGGCTGAAAGGAGCTCTTGCCTCTGATTTTAGCATCGTTTGGCACATTTAAACTCTGAGATATCACAAAGTAAGGTATCTGTGCCTAGTGGTATCACACTGATGTGGAAGAGGGCTGGAGGGGTTTACTTCTCTGACTAAAGCTTTTCAGATGGTCTTCAGTATGTTTTGCTTAAAAATATTCCCTCAGTTTTCTGCCCTGGCTCAGATCTTCACTGCTTGCCTGCAAGGTTTGGGTGAGAGGCCCTTGAAGTTTGTGCAGCAAAGGCTTGGAAAGGTGCACTGAGGTGACCCCACAGCATCACTGCAGGCCCTGAGGGGAAGGAGGTACCTGAGCAGCAGAACGTGTGATCTGCCAAGATGAGCCTCACAGTGTGTCTGGGCACAGAGCAGATGTCATTAACATCCTCCAGACCAAAAGTCACTCATGTAAAACTTCAGCTTTGGGCTGAAAAGCTGCAGGGAGGTGCTGCTTTTTAAAATCTGAATGCTTTTTTAACTTTAATGTCGACTTCATGCAGACTTAAAAAGTTAAATGTTTGAAAGGACCAGATGCCTCCTCACTCGGGGCTGGTCCTGCAGAAGCCACTCCTCCTCTGCCAGCTTTTAAACCAGGACTGATGCCTGGGATCTCTGAGCTTGTTCAGTGCCCTGGCATCGAGCTGCTCCTGCCCAGTCCTGGACAGACGGACCAGGAGAGCCTGGAGGAGCTGCTGCAGGTGAGAAACCGCCTTCAGTTTGTGCTCTTGGTCACCTGGAAGGGCCAAACCTGGTGCCCTCCCTGGCTGAAGGGTGTTCCTCCCTCCCTGCTGTGCCTGCTGCCTTCCTCCAGCACTGCTCAGGGAGTGACAGGGACCCTCTGGGTGCCTTTTGAAGGACTGAAAAGCTGAGGAGTGAGAGCTGACTGCAGCAGAGGGACTCCCAAACTCTTCTCGTCTTGCTGTAAAGCAGCAGAAAGCTTTGTAGCTGCTCAGGTGGGTGTGGGGGATATGGCAGGGGTTAATTTAAGCACTGTCCAAGGAACACTTTTACACCCTTGGGAGCAAATTAACCCCCTCTGCCCTCCCGTTGCTCTCCCCAGCTGGTTCTCTCTGTTAAATGGTTCTGGTACTAAATCAGACCCAGGGCGGTGTATTGGCCTCTGCAAAAAAATCTTTTTTACAGGTTTACACTCTGTTCTTTTAGTCAGCAGCCAGCGTGTTAACAGCTCTTCCTTCTCAAGCTGATGCCAGCAATGTATTACCAGCTCTGATTTAAATTTTGGGTTTTGAAGGAGACCACGTGAAAGAAAGATGATCTTGTAGCATGTACCAAATTGAAAGGAAAAAGGAGCAATAATTTACAGGTTGAATCTCCCAGGAGAAGTGCAGTTCCTCCCTGCCTGAAGATGCTGCTGCATTTCCTTTCCATGCCCGGGTGGGTGATGAACCTGCTCGGTTTTTGTGCTGCTGCAAGGACTTTTTACAGCAACACCAAAGTCAGCACTGAAATTCAACCCAGGGGGGAAAAAAAAATTCTTCTGTGTAGGTTTAATTAATTTCACTCGTTAGGTGAAAAATACAGAGAAAATGAGTGAGGGAAAGTACTGAGCTGTAATGGCAGCAGTTTTCACAGGAGTGTAGCTTTGGGGGTGTTTCCTAAAATCTGATGAGGTGAGATAACTGAAGCCAGTGTTTCTGAGCATCATGTGGAAGCAAGTCATACCACATGTAGGATTTTTTTGTCTTTATACTCTCATCTATGCTAAGTTTTCTTGGGCACTTTTAATTTGCTTTTTATAGTTTCTGGGGAAATGATGTCCTGAGCCTTGTTTGACACTGTGACAACAAAACAGTCAAGAGTATTGGAGTGTTTTGAGACTTGGCACAGCCTGGCATTGATTGCTTTTGCTCACTCTGTTGCTGATTTACAATGTGCAGTTACTTTGAAGCCTTGCAGAAATTTGAAATTTAAAAGTTAATAAAAGGGCCTGGTTTCAGCCAGAGATGAGGAACTGTAGGACCAGCTTTAACTGCTTGCCTTTCACCTCCAGCAGGAAGGTTCCTGTGGGCAGGAGGTATTTCTGCTCCCATGGACAAAGGTCTTCCCTTCACCCTCTGCGTGGTTACAGCCCTGCTGCTCCTGAGGGAATCCAGCCAGGCAGGTGAGGAGGATGATCCAGAAAGGTTGGCTGCACCCACATCTGGTTTAGTTCTTCTTTAGAGTGTTAGTTCCTTCCAGTGTTTAACTCCTGCTGCTTGCAGGGTCTTGTCCTGATGTGAGCCCTGATGTAGGACTCTGAAAGTCCCGGGATGCTGCAGGAACCATCTGCCCCTGGAGGGCAGGGCATGCCCAGGGAAAGGGGAAGGGAAAGGCAGAGCTTTGCAGCCCCAGTGGTTTCTGCAGCCACGAGTGGAGGGATGAGCTCTTCCCCTGCCTCTGCTCCTGCCCTGTCCCAGCCAGGTCGTGGCTGTAGGAGGGGTCCCTGCCCCAAACTCGGCCTCGGGGCTGCACTTGGGTCCCTCGGGGGCCTTTCAGGAGGTCTCACAAAGGGGCTTTGAGCAGCTGCGCCCCTGGGGGAGCTGCAGCCCCAGAACACGCTGTTGTCTTCCAAGAAACCCCACAGGTCTTCAGAAAGGGGCCTCAGAAAGCTGTTACTGGCTTTAATGAGTTTCCAAAGGGAGACAAGAGAACTCCTTTGTGAAGATTTCCAGCTCCCATGGAGAACTGTAGTGCAGAGGGGAAAAACAGGTTTTGTCTTGCAATAATGTAGAGTTCAGCACGAGGCCAGAAAATGCAAACCCCAAGGAGGAATAATAAATACATAGTGAATGAATAAGCTGTTATATTTAATGAAAAACTCTCAGCTTTTGCTTGAAAGACTGAAAACACCCTATTTTTTATTTATTTATTTTTTTAATCTTGAGGGATTTTTGGCTTTTGCACTGTGCGTTCTTTGATGCCAAGGAGCAATGCTAAGCATACTCTAGAAAAATCATCCTGGGCAATTAATGAGCCCTGTCTTGACCAAATTGTGGTTTTAATTGTGCATCTCAGATGCAGAACCTGTCACTCGTAGGGGAAGGGAGGAGTAAGAAAACCCAGTGCCTTGGAACTGGATGGTGAGGAACTTCTGGCTGTTCCTGGGGCTTTTCCCCAGGGCAGTGTCGTGGTTTTGCCCACCAGCCCAGTCCCTGGGGCTGAGGATGGTTTTGTCCAGGTGGATTTGCAGACAAAAAGGATCTGATTTTGTTGTGGTGTTTTTGCAGGAGCTGGGAGGAATGATGATGCTGTGAGTAAGGTACGTGGAAGTTCACTGGTGCAGAGCTACTAATGAAGGTGTAGGTGCCAAAGGCCTTAATTCAGAAACAGGTTGTGGTCATGTTTTAAATGCACTGTTCATGGATGGCTGGGTGTCTGTGCTTTCCTTTTGTATCTTGGGTCAGTGTTCACCCAGAAGTGAATCCATGTTTCCTTCCCTCCTGTTCTCAGGTTTCCCACTGTTCGGTGTCTCCTGGAATTGCTCTCTAATGAGACCTTAATTGGCTGATAACTCTTTTGTCTGCAACGTGAATTGATCTCTTGGGAAGGCTCTGCCGCTATGTGGAGAATTGTAACATTTAAAGTGATTTTTATTCGGACCAGGCACTAAAAGTGTCCTGTGACCTGTTCCTGTCAGGGAGCAGCAGTGTGCGGTCACTGCAGCTTGGGGGGAGGTTTGGAGCTGGTTGAACTCACACGCCCCTGACAACCCCAGGCTGTAAATTAAGCCCCAGCCTGGTGGGACCAAGTCTGGGGTTTTGAAATCCAACTGTTCCTTCCTTTTTTGGTTTGCAGGGCATTGACTCAAGGGGACAAGTTGAGGGGCTCCCAACCCTGACTGTCACGACGATCCTGGTAAGGCAGTGACACACAGACAGGGACAGAGCTGGAATTGCACTGGGCTTTTTTTTTTTCCTCCCATATATTTACAGGTGTTTTCTGGGCTGGCTTTGACACTGATGCCTCTGTTCCTCACAGAGTGAACCAGGCTCTAACCCCCCAAATGCATTACCCTGGGCTCCAGGCAAGGGCAAAGCAGCAGGTGGAGTGAATTTTCTGATCCTTTGCTCAGGCCCTGCCCAGCCTGTGCCCCTCACCTGAGGCTTTGCTGGGGCAGAGGAAAAGTGTTTGGCTTTCATCCTGAGAGTTTCATTCACCTGTGTGGGACCTCTGAGTCGCAGAGTGCAGCTGATGGCTGCAGGCAGGGGGCACGCCAGGGAACATCCTCCGAGCCTGGAAATGTTGTCCCTGCAACAGTGTGGAGAGAGGGCTTTGGGGAGGGCTTGGTAAACACTGGATTAACTCCCCACCAGTGGCCCTGCAGGCTGTGGGAGATGTTGTGGCTGTGGGGGGGGTGTCGTGGCCGTAGGGGGATGTTGCAGCTCTGTGTTGTCCCCCTGCACAGGAGGATCCCTACGTGATGGTGAGGGGGGCAGAGCTGGAGGGGTACTGCATGGACCTGCTGGGGGCCCTGGCGGAGATGCTGCGCTTCCAGTACCGCGTGAAGGTGGTGGGGGACGGGCAGTACGGAGCCGTGTCCGCCGGCGGCAACTGGACCGGCATGATCGGGGAGATCCTCAGGAAGGTAACGGCCCCTCCTGTCCCAAACACAGATTGGAAACTGAGGCACAAGGAGGCCAAGGCAGGAGAGGATTGCTGCACCAGGGCACTCCCAGTGCAGTGCAGTCTGTCCCAGAGGCTGCCCAGGGTTCCTCTGCAGTCCTGAGAGACCGGTCAGGCCTCTTGGCAAAACTTACCTTGGACTTGATCCCAGGCCGAGACTGGTCCCTTGCAGGATGGCAATAATGCCTCGGGCTCTTCAAGGAAGGAAGGGTTACCCCATGAGGTGCCACTCCCTGTGGCTGATGTTCTGTCACCTTTCAGTTAAACCCCTATGCCCCTCTGAACCCACTCTGCGCCCCTCTGAACTCTCTCTGTGCCCCTCTGAACTCTCTCTGTGCCCCTCTGAACTCTCTCTATGCCCCTCTGAACTCTCTCTGTGCCCCTCTGAACTCTCTCTGTGCCCTTCTGAACTCTCCCTGTGCCCAGCTCCGAGCCGTGCCAGGGAAGCAGCTGTTGGAGGGACAGAACTGCTCACTGGCCCGAGAGTTGACCCTCTCCTCTCCCCTCCTGCAGGAAGCCGACATTGCAGTGGCCCCACTGACAGTCACCTCAGCCAGGGAAGAGGTGGTTTCCTTCACCACACCCTTCCTGCAGACTGGCATTGGAATCCTGCTTCGGAAGGACACGGTTTCTCAGGAGATGTCCTTCTTCCACTTCCTGTCTCCTTTCAGCAAGGAGACCTGGACAGGCCTTTTATTTGCTTATCTGCTGACGTGCTGCTGCCTCTTCCTTGTCGCCAGGTATGACTGAATTGTTTCACAGAGTTTGCTCCAGTCAGGGGCTTTCTCAGCTACGAAGAGATTAGTTTTTAAGAGAGTAGCAGGAAGCATTTTGCTTTGAGGAACCGTCTGTACAGGTATAGTAGCAGTGCTCAGAAAGCTTAAGTCCTGTCAGATTAAGCCAGCATTAAGAGTAGGATCTCCCCAGGAGGAAGACCAGATCTCTTGATGTGGATTATTTATATTTTTTCCCCCTGAATGTCTGGGTTTATCCTGTCATTTTCCCCCAGACTGAGCCCCTGTGAATGGAATGAGCCAAAGAATGAAGAGAACCACTTCACCTTCCTGAACAGCCTCTGGTTTGGAGCAGGAGCACTCGCCCTGCAAGGTGAGCTGGGAGGGTGCAGCAGCTCTGGGAGCAGTGGGGTTTCTAAGCTGCTGGTGTATCCAGCTCCATCTGTGTTGTGCTGTCCTCTCCCTCCACACAACCCTCCCGTGGTTCCTGTCTCTGGTGCAGGAGTGACACCCCGGCCCCAGGCGCTGTCGGTGCGGGTGGTGGCCGTGGTGTGGTGGCTCTTCACCCTGGCCCTGCTCGCCGCCTACATCGCCAACTTCACCGCCCTGCTGAGCTCGGGCAGCGAGCAGCTCCCCATCCAGACCTTCGAGGACCTCGTGAAGCAAAGGAACCTGGAGTTTGGGACTCTGGAGGGCTCCTCCACCTTCTACTTCTTCAAGGTGCGGAGAATCTCCTTGTGCACACATGCCCAGCTCGTGCCTTAGAACAGCCTCATCACTATCAGTTTTCCTGGAATGCTTCAAGTATTAGGATTGTTGTTCTGCTCATCTCTTCTCCCCCCTTTTCTCACAGAAGAGCAGGCAGAGAGCTCCGTTTTTATTGTGTGTTCTCCTTTAGAGAGCACCCGTGCCCTTCAGGGGCTGTCTCCGTGTGCTTTGGGCAGGAGGTGCTGCCTGTGACACTCGTGTCCTGGTAACGCCGTGTCAGGGACTGTCCGTGCTCCCCAGGGCTCACAGTGGGCTCGAGGGGCAGTGCTTTCAGTGCTCTTGTTCTCCAGATTGTTTTACAACCCCTGCACACACGTGCGCTTTTTGTTTCCCACCTCGGTTTGACCCCTGGGTTTTTGGGCTGCAGAACTCCAAGAACCCCATCCACCAGATGATCTACGAGTACATGGAGAAGAGGAGGGAGCACGTGTTGGTCAAGACCTACCAGGAGGCCGTTCAGCGCGTGATGGACTCCAACTACGCCTTCATCGGGGAGTCCATCTCGCAGGACCTGGCGGCCGCCCGGCACTGCAACCTCATCCGGGCCCCCGAGGTCATCGGCGCCCGGGGCTTCGGCATCGCCACCACCCAGGGTGAGTCCTGTGCCCCACACCCCTGCCCCACGGGGGACAGGCTCTGCAGGGCCACGCTGGGGGAGCCAAGGCCTGAGGATGGACAGACAGAACACACGGGCCCCCAGCAGGATCACTGGCAGGGAATTCTGGCTGGCACCAACTCTTCCTCTGAACTGTAATGAACAAATGCTCCCCTCTCCCTGGGGTGTCCTGGGTTCCCAGGGGTGTTTGCTTTTGCCTTGATCCCGGGAATGCTGAGCTCCCACTGCAGTGAGCAGTGCAACTGTGGGGCCCGACTGCTGCTACTTCCCAAAGCACCTTCACCCATCCTTGTCCCACAGGCGTTCCCTCACCTCTGTGACAGCTCAGGGGGGTTGGTAGTTGTGTTCAGGGAACCTGAACAGGGCTGGGTCACCGACAGCGTAACAGTGGCAGGGATCTGCCCCATCCCTCTCTCCCTCTCCCATCTGCAGCCTCCCCCTGGACCAAGCCGCTGTCCATCGCTGTGCTCAAGCTGCGGGAGCTGGGGGACCTGGACTACCTGCGCAACAAGTGGTGGGAGAGCAGCTGCCTGAGGCACAGCCGGGACCGCTGGGGCCCCCTGGAGCCGCCGGCGCTGGGGGGGCTCTTCCTGGCCCTGGGTGTCGGCCTCGCCCTCGGCGTCCTGGCGGCCCTGGCCGAGCTCTCCAACAGCAGCCGCCTCACGGCCGGGCACGCCAAGGTGGGTGTGGGCTGTGCCCCTCCAGGGCTGCACCTCCACTGCTCCTGCTCCTCCGAAGAGGGGAGGGAGGCCGAGCCCTGTGTTCATCCCTTAAAGCACCAACATTTCCCAGCTGGGACTGTGGGATGGTTCTGTAGCCTGAACAACAGGGGAACAGTAATAAAACAGCCCCTCCCTCCCCCCCCAAAATTGAGTAGAAACGTTTCCTGTAGTCCCAAACCAGCCAAACTCATTCCAGCGTGCTGGGGGTTACAGAGGACAGCAATGATCAGTAACAAGTTTATTCTCAGTTATGGCTGTTCTTAAGTCATTTGACAAGCAGGAAAAGACACGTAATGAAACTGCACCAGTGTCTGAGTGTGCCCCTTGGTGCTGCTGCTCCCCATCCACCCCAAGGGCTGGGCTGTGTACATGGAAAAGGGGGATCCAGTGGCACAGAACGACCCATCCACTCCCTTCTCCCCTCCCCTCTGTCTTTCAGAAATCTTGTTGCTCTGTTTTCGTAGAAGAGATCTGCACCCGCCTACGTATAAAAGAAAAGGCCAGACCCAGCCAGGAGACGTCAGGGAAGGCAAATGCTTAGGAATGTTGTGCTGAAGGGTTGTACCATGTTCATGTCCTGTGATAGGGTTGTACTATGTTCATGTCCTAGGAGCTGTGCCAGTATAGAAAGATGTTTTTCTGCTAGTCTAGAGTAGTGGTTTTCTAACTGCACACAGAGCACTTCTGCAGTGGTGGCGGAGCTGGATGCAGAGGGAAATCGAGTGGCTTGGAAGAATTTTAAATTGATAAGGGATGGAGTGGAACTGTGACAAACAAGGGAGTGAATGGCCTGGTGAAATGGAGCTGAGCTGGCCAGTGGTGGATCCATGTCTAGGTTAGGAGTTTACCCTGTAAGTCCATAAATGCCTGTAGGAGCAAGTGACTGGGGACAGGTTAATGGGAAGCCTCTGCTACTAATTAGTGTGTGAGGTGCAATTTAGGAACATTAAAGCTCTTGCCTGACTGTTGTGATCAGGAACAACAGCTTAAGCATTTCAGCTATGAATAGCCTGTATTCCCTCTCTGAGCAGGAGATGCTGGTTGTTGGGAAGGTCATTCCTGAATCAGTGCTGTTTGTAACCCCAAACAGGCCCTCCCTGCATCCCAACCCCAGGAAGGGGAGCCCCTGCCACTAAGGAACCCCGGGAGTTAAGGAATTCCAGACACGGCCTTGTCCTTTTTCCCTTCCCAGCACAGGATAAGGGTCACTGTCTGGTGGCAATGTTTAGTTCTAGTTAACCTACTGAGCATGAGGGCTGACAGTGGAAATCCAACAAGACTAGAGCAGGGAGTCCCCACCTGTTCCTGGGAACAGACAGGGAGAGCAAGTGCTGGGAAATCAGAGCTGGTCATTATCTCAGCCCACAGCAGCTCCAGCTCAGACACAGCCTGAGCAGCATCTGTGGGGGAGAAGGTGGATCAGTCCTTCCATCAACTGAACTGCACAGAGCAGGAGAGATTTAGGTAAGTTTAAAAGCTGAAAATGCAATGTCAGGTTCACTTAGCACTTAAAGTCTATTTGGTACGTGCCCTGTCACTGCTGGCAGAGTAGGCAGAGATGTATAAAAAAGGTTTCATTGACATTTAAATATATTTCTATATGAATGTCTCACAGAACAAAAAAATAAAGTCTTTTCATCACAAATACTGCAGCATTAAAATAAACACTTACCAAAATAAACAATGAGTGATATACATATATATGTATTTGAGTGTGTAGACTATAGAGTGAATCATATTGTTGCTTTTTCAGTCACAAAAGCACAATATAAATACGGAATTTCCTGTGAACTCTTTTCCCCTGTTGTAATAAAAATACATTCTTTACAGTTAAAGTAAAACTAGTGCAAGTCCATCCTGTGCTGCTCCCAGCCCATCATTTACATGGCACTTCGTACTTGAAGATGACACTGAAGATCTTGCCCCCGAGGCGGTCGGCGAGCCACGAGTTCTTGATGACGGCCAGTTTGAGGCTCTCGCACCTCAGGGCCGCGTAGTAGTTGGTGTGGATGGCCCTGCCCATGCCCTCGATCACCACCAGGTCCGTGTTCCGCTCCCGCACCAGCACCGCCAGCCCCTGGTCCAGGCGGCTGCAACGAGGGGGGGTCAGGGCCACACACCCCCCAAACCACCCCTGCCCCTCCACCTGCACCCCAGGGCTGCTCCAGAGCCAATCCCTGACCATCCTGCAGATGAAGGACACAACAACCCTGCCCTCTGCCCACCTACCTCAGATCCAGGCACGGAGAGCTGGAGCCCGTCTGAACCAAGAGCAGCTTCTCGTCCCTCAGGGCAGAGCTGTTTGTTAAAAAAGAACCAGACAAAACCTTTCAGCAGCTGCTTCAGCAGAGTCCTGCACATCTGGGAACAAGCCAGAGAACCAGGAATATCGAAGCCTCCTTGGCCAAGGCTTCCCTTCCTGCTGGGACTTTGCCAGGAAACCCTCTATTTCCTTGAGCACAAGGGTTATTGAGTGAGCCCCGTGTCCTCTCCCAGGGACAGGCTGTGTGTGACAGGGATGGGTTTGCCTCTACTAATACAGAAAAGTTCTGATTGAGTAGCCTGAGCACTTCTCAGGGAAGACACGGACAAGAATTACAATTATGGGCCATCAGGAAAGATCCGATTTCTACATTTTTCACCTTAACAAAAGCAAACCCTCTGCCTTGGCTTTTGTCCAGGCTGCAGCTTTCAGGCACTAGGAATCCCAGTTCACTGTGGGCTCAGTGAGTGCCAGGGACTGTTTCCCCCCTGGGATGACCCCGTTCCCTGCTTACTGGATCACGGGGTCCATGGCCGCGATCCGCTCGGTCACGATCAGGGACTCGCTGTAGGTGACGTCGTTGAGGGCAGGGCCAGAGTTACAAGCCAAAATAACCTGTGGGAAGGTGGCAGGAGAGTTCACAGTGAGCCCCTGGAGTGCCAGATATTTGAGTTATTCCCAGTTTTTGGCACAGAGGAGCCAATCTGAAGCGTCCTGCTGGGAGGGCAGCTCCACCCTCCAGCAGTTACCAGAGCTCCACTGCCAGGAACTCCCGAGGAAAACCACTCACCTCTGTCCCTCTAGAAAGGAGCTCTCGGACAAAAGGAAAGACTCCTAAAATTATGTCTATTCCACTGTTATCTGCGAAAATTAAGGCACATTTATGAGGAGGACCCTCCTGCAAGAGAAAACCAACGCATTCAGGATGGAGCACAAGTCACTGCAGAACAGTTTGTTATGTACAACCACTCTATCCAGGAGCCCCATCTGTACCCTCAAACACTCGAGCCTTTGGGTCTCTGTAGCAGCAAAGTCCCAGCACAGACTGGGACAAACAGGAGGAACTGGGTCTCTGCTGGTGTCTTTGCTCAGGTGTCTAAAACACCCCGGGTTCCTCTGCTGTGCTTGAGACAGGGCTCTCAAACTCCAGCAGTAAAACCTCCACCTGCCAGCTGGAGCAGGCCCAGCTCCAGGGCCAGGCCTGTCACCTGTCTGGGCCTGCAGGTCCCACTGTCTCTCCGAGAGCGTGCTGGAAGTCAGGACCTACCTTGGTGGGTGTTTAAAGCCAGCCTGGTGCTGGCTGAACAGGATTCCCTTCTGCCAGGAAAGGGCAGGATGGACTGCTGGGGGCAGTGACATCCTAAAATGAAAAGATATTGCCTACTCTCCATTAACCTCTTCATTTATTCCCAGTCTGGTGCTATGAAACTCAGTTCACACCAGCAGAAGAAGTGAAAGACACTTAATTCCTAATAAAAAACTGACAGGACAGTGCTGGAGGTTCCTCAGTTATCCTCATGACACAAGATTAGCTGATGCTCTGCTTTAGGAGGTAACACAATAATGATCTGCCATAGTCTACTCATCCCAAACCTTTGGGCTGCATTTCCAACTGAGAGATTTACACAAAGACACAAGAGTGTTTCAATTAACCTTAATTAAACAGTAATAGAGACCACATGGGGAAAAAAAGCTTTGCTAATTGATAAGTTAATTACTTCCAACAGGCTCCTACATTAATGACAGTTTAGACTGGCTACTCAGAGGGAGGAACAGCCCAAATGCCACATCTGGCCCCAAGTTTTCAAACTCAGGGGTCTGGTTGTACAGAAATAAGTCCCTTGTGAGGAGGGGACACACTGTGGTGCCTCTGGAGCAGCTCCAAGAGCAGCTGAGCTCCAGTGCTGCAGTTCCTGTGGGATTCCAGAGAAGCACCTGGGCTGGTAACCAAGTGTCAGACTAATCCCTTTATTCCTTTCTTTATGGTGAGTTACTGGGACTGTGTTACCAGGGTTTGTTCTGCATTGTCTGAACAGTTTGTTAGATGTGCTAAACCCCCAGGATCCATCAGGTGGTTTGAGGATGAAGGTATTTAGTGTGTGGGTTGAGTGTGGTGTCGTACCTTCAGTCTCTGCAGCCACTGGCTGTAGGAATCTTCCAACCAGGGACGTTCTGTGGCACAGAGAGAGTTGGGTCAGCATTTCTGAAAGGCACTGGTTCTTACAAACAGTCATCCTGCACACTGTCAGAGCAGTCTGTCCCTCACAGGGACAGAGCCCTTAATGCAGCTCTCTGTGCTGAGGCTCCTGCTCAAGGAGGGAGCTTTGCAGGATTTAATTCCTCTGGAACACAAACAGGAACATTCCACCCAAACCCTGGACCTGTATTTAGATAACCCTAACAAGTACTAATGTTTCCTTGTCATGTGGGCAGCAGAACTGCCAGAACAAACAATCCCACTCTCTTCTGCTCCCTCATTTACACAACATCCAGCTCCAACCACCACCTGGATCCCCCTGTACCTTGTAGCTTTGACTTGGCTTCTTCAAATCCAAACTGTGGCTCAGACTCCAGGACACTGCATCAGGAGAGAAATAAAGAGGCCACAGTTACACACCTTCCCCTCACACAGCTGTAATTCAAACATTCTTACAGCAGGTGCTCAGCAATTTTACTGCACTGGTTATTCTAGGGAGGGCCAGGATTGGGAAACAGCACTTTGTGCTCCTGTTAAAGACAAAAGGCTCAGCTGGACGTTCAGTTTGAGTTCTGATGCTGACAGGAAAATGTACAGCTGCCTGCCAGAGGCACAGGGTGCAAATGGAAACCTCCCCTTACACAACACTCGGAAGCAAACATCCAACACTTGACTAAAGTGAAACACAAACTCCAGTTACAGTTGAATTGGTGCACTTCAAAAAAAAACCCCAAAAAACCATAGAAGGACATTCTGTAGCTTAAAAGGATGCAACACCTACTCTGAGACTGCCTTTGCTCCCCAGTCGAAGACATTCCCTGCCAGGAGTCCTTTCACCAGAGCAAACTGCCTCTCCTCCCAGCCCAGGGAATCCAGGGACTCTATTACACTCTGGAAACACTTTAAGGCTATTCCATTTTCTTTCTGCTTTACCTGTAAGACAGACATGAAATGCTGGTTTGTATCAAAAGCTTCTTACCCATCCTTGGCTGTCTCAGTCCAAGAACATGCTCAAACATCTCCTCTACATTTGTGGCCTCTCATGGACTAGCAAGTTACTATTATCAGTGTGCTTAGGATCAGGGAAAAGCTTGCCTGGAATTCTAATAAAAATCTTCATTAGAGCCAGGATATGATCCAGGACATGTGTTGTCCACCCTGTGAGGCAAGAACTCACCTTGGAATAGGGGTCTGGAAAATTGAACTCGTTTAAACAGTGTTCCCTTGTATCCAGGAGACTCCTCACTGTTAAGGTACCATATGCACTGGAAAAAGGGAGAAAAAGAGATTAACTACTTTAACAGAAAAAGTTCTTCTTCTCTGTTTCCTCCTGAAGTCACAGCACCTCACACAAGCACTAAAGCTAACAGTCTCATTGCTAAACCCTTGCTCTAAGGGGTAAATCTATGATATAGATTATTTAAATACAGGGAGGGAGAATGTTCAGAGCAAGGCCAGACACTTGAATCAACCTGCTGCCATTTTTAATAACCACGTACAAACTTTTAATAATGAATTTCCTGCCAAGATGCAATTTCTCTGTTCAATTCCAACACAGGAAATCCAAAAGCTCTGTGCAGAGGACCTGATGTTTGACACAGCAACTTGCTGCAGCCTTCAGCCTGCTTGGCTTTCAGTGTCCTCTGCTTCACAACCTGCTTGGCCCTGATTTTTTGTGGGTGTGCTGTCTCTCTGGAAGCAGCACGTGCTGCCAAAGGGAAGGTGAAGGCACTTACAAGGGCTGCTGCCTGAGCGTCTGGAGCTTGTTCCAGTATTTCTGCCGGAACTTCTCGGCTCTCTCCTGAGCATCCACGGAGTCTGGCTGACTGGCTGCCGCTCGCTTCGCCACCTGGGACGGAAATGGGGCAGCACTGCAGTTACTGAATTAATTCTTCCTCCGTGTGACTGCTCTGAAGTTCAGCCTGAGAAATAACCCCTCCATCTGCCGCCCTGCTCAGTGCCTGGGGCCCGTCTGCTCCCTCCCACTCAGCACCTCCCAGCCTTCCCTCCCTGCAGCCACCAAAGAGCAATTTTAGTGCCTCTTCTCCCAAAAGATTTCGAGTTTATTTTCCAGACTGTACTTTCAGAAATCAAACACAAGTTCTAACTGCTCATAGGAGGGGAAAACAACAAATGCACACACACAGACAGAAGGAGAAGCAGGCAGAGCTGTAATGGTGCACATCGACCCCTTGTGTTCTCTCTTTGTTTACTGCAGGGGCTGAACCAGCCTGAGAGCAGAGCAGAGCACTCCTGTGTGAGTCAGCCGAGCTCCTGCCATGGACAGTGGCTGTGAGGCAGCAGCACTGTCCCCAGAGCAGGAACAGGCCAGGGATCTCTGGCCTTTGGTTGTGTAACTGTCCTGCTTGCAGCCCTGTACAGAGAGGTGTAGGTGCTATCAAAGGGAGAAAATGCTTTGAAAGCACCTTTAGAAAAGGAAAAAAAAGCACCACAGGAGAGGAACACTTCTGCCTTTGAAGGTGCCAAGCACTTCCTCAGGAGCCTGGGACAAAGTCAGGAGCCTCTGTTGCAGCAAGAGGGGCTGCACTTGCACACAGAGGGGTGACACAGCAGCAGTATAAACAGGACAAACATGCTGGTTCACAGATTTATTTGCCAAATAGCTGTGTCAGTCACAGGACTGTTGCGTGACACTCACCCCATCCAGGGCCTCCTCGAAGCAGGTGAGCCAGTATTTTCTGGCCATGGCATCATCTGTGAGGTCAACAGTATCTGGGATGTAGGTGGAGGGGTCTTTCAGCAGTGGCAGGTTCACAAGTGGTCTCTCCAACCTGTCCATTTCCAGCATGTCAAACTGGGTGCCAAGGGAAAGGGATGGATTACAACTCATTCAGAAGTGGATTCAGAGCAAGTTAAACAAGTACAAGGGCGGTCAAAGCCCAGCCACAGTTAAGACGGACAGACTTGCAGACAGTTTATATTATTTATCCATGCCCATCCTACAGACAGAAATTATCAAGTTTTATGCCAGTTTTCCTGTGAAATCAGAATTACTATACTGTCAGTGTGTTTGAGAGATGACTGGGCTTGTGCTCTTCTGTCCCATCATCAGTCTTCTCACAGGAAGTGAATTAACACTGCTTAAAGACAGTGGAACATCAGATTGCAAATTCTGAAGTGTTTCAGCTGGAGCAAAATCCAGCTGCTTCAGAGAAAGGGCAAGAGACAAAAGTTCCCCCCTGGTTTGGCGAAGGAGAATAAGACCAAGATGGTGAAGGAGAGTAAGACAAAGTAGCAGCCACAGCCTGTTCTGTGAGAGTACACCAAACATCACACAGGACACAAGACAACATCACAGGACTCCAGACACCAGGTCAGTCACTTCTCTGGGCAAGCAGGAATCCCAGGGCTGCAGAATAGCGACCTATTCCCACACCACCACTGCTAAGAGAACACACACAGCTCTAGAAAGGACCCCACATACTGTACCACTCCGTGTTCTCTGCATGGGGTAAACATCAGGTGATGTGCTCATAAGACCAGAACTCCCAGCATAATTCTCTCCCCAGCTGTACTGGTTTGGATCTAGAAAAGAGAAAGACAGAGACACACATAATCTGAAAATACAACTGGAAATACTCCTGTGAGTGAGTCTGGAGCCAGCACTCCTGCTGAGCAGCTGCCTCACTGCACAGGCCAGCTCCCCTTGTCTTTAACAGCAAACATCATTTTCCCCCTCTAACCCCCCAAAGAAATGTTCCAACCACTCAGTGAATTACCTGCTCCAAAGAGCTTCAACCTGAATGAGACAGGAGACAATTTAAGTTCTACAATCGTTATTTTTAACCCCCTTTCCTTGTCATTAACCAGCATGCCCTCAAAGCACTACGACTGAGCACGATTTCTTGCTTCTAAATCTGGATCCATTATTGACAAAACAGAATTACAGAACTCTCAAAGCACAGTATAAGTTTCACAGGAACACTGAAGTTACTTCTAGATTTGTTTGAGAAAAAGTTTAATGAGCTCAGGTGTACAGAACATGCTGCAGAAGCAGTGTCTCTCATTCCTCAGCAGCTGCTTCCTTGCCCATCCCTAGGAAATGGGTATGAACAGAACTCCACATCCATTACTCTGAGGTGTATTTGATACTACAACTGAGTACCATTAACAGCCCCACTCTCTGTCCCACTGTAACTGAGGTAATGCCTGGCTTGCCAGTGCACTGACAAGGGAAAAAGAAAACTAAAGTGGCAGAATTCCAGCAAAGCTCCCTGATTCCGAGGAGTGCTGGACAGGAGGGTCTCATCTGTGAGGCTTTTTGCTCTCAAACTGACAGTTTGGAGATGCTGGTCTTCCTCAGCACATTTACTGAATTCAGAAGTGGTTTCTTAAAGAGGTGGAAAGCTCTCCAAACCCACATTTCCCTGGCAGATTTAAAGTTCTGACTGCTCCTGGCAGAAGTGCAAAGAAGAGAAGAGCCCAATCCTGCTGCCTTCTCAAAGGTGAGCAGGAAATCCAGTGAGAAATTAGGATGTCCCTGCCAGAATGTATAAACCCAAAGCCCAGCATCTGTGTTTAGTAGTGCCAAATGTATTTATTTAGGCAACAGCTTACATGCAGCCTCTCGAGAGAAACTTGGACAGTACACTGACATTTCAGAACACAGCATATACAGAACAGAGCAGTGCTGTACTTACTGTCTTGTTCAGCTCCTTTTAAAAATGCCCCAATGGCTCCCAGGTAGCCTTCATGTCTCAGGAACAATGCCTGAACCTCTCCCTGCCACAATATGAAACATTGCAATTGGATGGTCCCTGAGGGCTAACAGGTACTTCTTTGTCACTAGTTTTACACTTAAATTTAATAGAAACAACTAGAAGACGGCAATATTCATTTGTGCTACATTCTCACACATTCAGTAACTTTAACTGGTGCTGCTGAAAGCGCAGGGGAGGAGCTGCTCTCACACATCCCTGCAGTTCTTACCCAGCTGGACACATGCACGGGTGGGCTGTGCTGAGGCTGCACACCAGAGCACGGGGAGCCAGGGCCTGCCCTGCACCAGCCATGAATATTCAACTCCTCTTGCTTGGACAGGCTGGAAACACAAGGCCATGTGATTCCCAGGTTCAGCGGGTGCCACTGCCTCCAGCACATCTGAGGCACTGCTCATGGCCCTTACTTCATTGCTCACCAACAGACAGAACTGTGTGCTGTCCCTAGGCAAGAGCTCCCCATCCAAAGGGTTTAATTGTCAATATAAAGTCCAGGAATGCTGGGCAGAATCCCCCACCCTGCAGCAGGGCCCCTCGGCTGTCCCAGGCTGGCAAACACGGCCTTCTCCGAGGCAGCCAGCAGGGACTGTGGGAACAGCTCACCTGAGGGGAGCTGCAGGAGAACAGCAGCTCCCAGGGAGATTTGGACTGGATTCAGAACTGCTGATAAAGTGACTCTGATAAGAACTTAAAGCTGCGGTTTTGCAATAATTTTCTCGGAACCCAAAGTTCTGCAGAAAGGGACCACGACGTTGGAACAAAAGGGGAAAAGCAGCATACAGGGGTCTCTTGCCTGAAGCACTGAGATGGGAAAAATGGAGTCACCTACTCTATAAAATTCCAAAAGTGCAGGAGCTAATCTAGCTGTAATAGTCATTAATGAGCTTTTGGACTTGACCTTTTTTCAAGTGAAAAATCTTCAGTATCCTCCACAGCTTCAAAACCTGCAAGGAACTTCAGCTTGGTTGACTTGGGGTTTGATTATTTTTAACAACAAACAACAAAACCCCACTGATGCCAACTGCTGTCTGAGCAGGACAAGCCCACGCTGCAGGGCCTGAGGGTGGGAAGGTGCAAGTCAGCAAGAGGAATTGAATAATGATGGTGGCTATCTAAGAACACAGTGAAAACTCATCACTGGGCAGCTACGAGACACTGTCAGTCAAAAACGGTAACAGAGGGAGGGAGGGAGGGAGAAAAAAGGGCCAGACACAACTCCCAGGCACTTCACAGAGATTTCACCCCTCCCACAACACAGCCCTGCCTCACCTACCTAAAGAGCAGCCCTCTAAGCTTCACTTCATGTGCAAATGCACTTATTAAAGCACCTAAACATCCTAGGGAAAGGACTAAGCAGGTGGCTTTGCTGCAGGCCAGCCTCTGCTCCCCTTACCTTGGAGAAGAAGTTGATGCTGTAGGTGATTGTGCGCATGGTGACGGGGTGGCCCCGGATGAAGAACCCTCCAAAGTAGATCTTATCCAGGTTGTGCAGTTTGGCATAGAGGCAGGCCAGCTGGCCAATGTCATTGCTGATCATGTGCAGTAAACTTTTGGCCATATCTTCTTTGGAAAACTCTTAAAGGGAAGGAACAGTAAAATCAAATGAAATGCAGCTGAGGAAGCTCCCATGGACTGTGCTTTTCTAACCAGGAGCCTGCAGCTGGGGGAAGGAAAACACAGCTACTTCAAACAAGGACTGGGCATTTGGCTGCAGGTATCGTGAAAAACAAACTCAGTGTCTGTGAAATATTTCTTGGGGGGAAAAAAAAAAAAACCTGCTGGAAAGGCCAACAGGAAATGGCAAGAATCCATTTCTTCTCTCTAGGAACCACGGACCATCAGCCTTGACCTGAGTCGCACTGCAGGCATTTCACTGTAACACTGAAAAGAAACTGCAAATTATAGCAAATCCCTGCCACAGGGCCTTTCTGGAGCCCAGAAAGCCACATCTATTTCCCACAGGAATTAATCAACCCTGGACTAACCAGACTCCTTTTTAGCTTTTCCCTAGACAGGCAGTCCCAAACTGAAAATTCAAGTGTCTGCTTGTAAAGCAGTACCCGATCATATTTTTAATCCATGAAACATTATGCAGACAAAGCACAAGGCCATGAGAAGGGCTGTGATTGTTTTCAGCTCTACCCTTCAGGTGACTCTAAAGGTGGCTCCAGGGGCCAGGGGGAGGTGGCTGGGCAGCTGTTCCACCCCAGTACCTTTGTCTGCCGTCGTGGACTTGCCAAAGCTGCTGGCGATGAGGTTCCCGCTGAGCCCCAGGGTCTGGTAGGCCCCTCCATACACGTCCTTCACCAACATGTCCACGTTGGTGTGCTGTCCCTTGGAGGCCAGCTGCAGCAACTCATCAAACTTCTGAGGGGGAGAAGCACAGTTACCACAGCTGTCCTGGACAGCCAGAGAATCTTGTTTATAAACCCAGGGTATTTTTATTGACCAAACCCAGGGGGTTCAGCTTGCCTTATAATTAACCCTGCCAGAATGAAGTCAGAAACACAGTAACTAAGAGGACAGGGAGTTATGTTTCCTTGAAGCACGAGAGAAAAACAAAAAGTTTGAGAAGAAGAGCCTCAGTGTGCTTTTACTGCTGCAGAATGTGTTAATGTCCCTGAAATTAAACTTGCAGGCAAGCTGCATTATCCCAATACTTAATTTATAACTCTGCTAACTTGAATTTCTTCCACAAAATCAAGACAGAACTAAGAGCAGGCACTGTCATGTTGTAAGATTTCTTCTTTAAGAGCATCAAACAGAAAGCACAGAGCAAGCTGTGCCCTCCCTTTGACATTTTCTTATCTGGTGCACAAGGAACTGCAGCTTTTCCTACACTGCTGACATTCAGGACACTCGTTTAAGGCACGTGGCTCTTTGGCACAGGAGAGACCAGCATGATGCAAGAGCTGAGGAGAGAAGCACCAGTTCAGTCCTTGTCCTGGCTGATCACCAGCCTGGGATTTAGGTGAGGAACCCCTGAAACTGTAACATGGGACCAAGGGGCAAAATTCCTGCTTTCTGCTCCCAGACATTGGGCAGTAATTGGGTGTTCTGTGCTTTGCTTCTGCAGACAGTATTGCAGGAACTGCTTTCCTCTACAAACACTCCTTAAAAACAGCTATTTCTCCCTATTCAGAGCCTGGCATTCCAACATTCCAAGCTTCCTCTGAGCATTCATTGAATCCCATTCAAAACAGACACCTGGTTACCTTTGTTTTGGTGAGCAGTGCTCCAAGACCCCAGAAGGTTCCACCTCCAATTGAGCTCCCTCCAATCCACTCGAATTTGTCTTCTGATTCTACCTGTCAATCAAACAAGGCAGATTTGTCTGGAAAGCCCTGGATAACTCTGAACACACAGACAGACATGAGAGTGCAGGGTTTGGAACAGTGGAATTATTGTAACTTATTTAACTGTGTCAGTGGCAGGTGAGAAGTGCACGTTCCACATGCTTATATCACAAGCAGTTTTTGAAGTCTTTGTATTTAATTCTTGGCCAATAATCCTGAATATAGATATCAAATAGAGTCCCATCAAGAGTGTGACAAAACAAACATAGAAAAAATCACTTTGATCTGACAGCCCTTGTCCTCACCAGGTAATGTAAGAACTTCTCTAAACACCAAATTAAATGTGATTAAGAAGAAAGTGATTGAAATGGAAAAGCTTTCATAACTCTGTAATAGAAATAAATAGAAACAATTTTTTTTTAAAGGCATTATTTTCTTTCTAAACCTTGCACTGCCCAAGAAGAAAGAGTAAGATGTTTGAGATCACCTTTATCCAATACCCCAATAAATCCCTTTAGCAACCACTCACCTTCACTATAGAGACCCCCGAGCCAATATTCACCAGCAGGTAAGGGAAAATGTTTGGGTGGTTCGTCTGGAACCGGAATTCCGTGTCCGAGTCCTTCTGGTAGGCAAACACTTCGTGGGGGATGTTCCTCAGCACAAAGTTGCACCCCTTAATTAGGCAGGTCATTACATCTTCCTTATCAACCCTGAGGGGGAGGAAGAGCCTCAGGTCAGTGTCCCAGCCCTGCTGATAAACCCGTTTGCTTTTGCAGCAGCAGTTTACCCGCAGCTCCCAAACGGGGATTTCACACCAGGTGGCAGCAGGCCAGCTCCCCAAAGACAGGAATGCTGCTCATCCCGGTGCTGCCCTCCTGGCCAGGCTGGAGTTGTGTTACACAGTAACTGCACTCGTGTTGTCACTACAAATAATGCTGCCCCCTCTCTGGCTCCTGTCCTCCCTCCTGCCCTGTCCCTGCACCCACGGAGAAAGTAGGTTAGGAAGCTGAACTGGACATTAACCTAAGGAAACAATTCCCCACCAAGGATTAATTGTCTAGTGCTCTTCCCCTGCCTTCTGATAAAGGACAAAAGGCCTCCTCAACATTTCAGCACCTGCTTATGACAGATCCAAGGGACTGTGGGGAGCCTACAGCTGGGATTAGCAACCACAGGAGAAGAGAATGCTCACAAGAGCAGCAGGAGTCACAGCAGGCCATGTCCTGAGGCAGGAGTCTGGGAATGGGATATGTGGTTTAGATAAGATGAATGATAAGTCAGCTACCACTTAGTGACTTCTGTTAACTTCTGTGTCTATGTACTGCCACTGACTTATGGGAAATTCTTACATGAAATGCCATAAACCCCGTGGAAAACACACAAACACATCTCGGTGACTACAGACTGCTTTGTGAGTGCCAGGGTGGAGAAGGTGCTGCTGTCTGGGGACCTACTGAGAATGTCACCGCCACATGAAAACCAAACCCAGCTGCATCACGGGAGAAAAGAAGGGAAACTGCCTGCTTGTCAGGATTAATTGATCCTTGTCTTGAGTAACTACTAAGTTAGTAACAGTCAGTAAGGTACTGATGTGGGCTGGTGTGAACAAAAGTTACCAGAATCCCACCTATCAGGAGAAGAAAGTAGTTTGCACAGGCAGTGAGAAAGCAGCTGAGCACAGACCCTCAGGGGCTAAGGAATGTACTGCACAGGATCACGGCCTTGAAGTTCCCCCCAGTAACACCAGGTAATGTTTAATACTGGGGTAAATTAATGGCATTTTTTTCTATAACTGCAGTAGAGTTTCAGCATATGGTGTTTGATAATGGTGTTTGAACAGTGAATTTCTGATCTGTAAATTCAAGGGGCTGCCCTCTAGCCTCCTGCCAGCCTGTGCATGGAGTTTAGGTAGGAGGTATACAGTGACTGTACCACATTAGTTCATTCTGAGCATGCCCAGGAAAATGTTAGAAGCTTTTGGAGTGGGAGGAAGTCAAATCCTTCATGGAAAAGAGCTGGGATAATGCCCTGCTTTCCTCTCTTCCCTGCCCCCTGTGAGCTGGCTCAGCTGCTGCCCTCCCTCTGTCAGCCCCTGATACTGTTATCTCGGGGTGTGGGTGGCAAAGGGAAGGTTGGCCTCTAAAACCTCCCCAAAGAAGAAATACATTCCTGTAACTGAGTTTAAACGGTTCCACTTACTTCAACCCCAACTTCTTCTCAATAAGATCTTTGAATTTATAGGCACCACCACCTGTAGCTTTGATGACTTTTGTCTCTGTATTGACAAGATGGTCTTTGATGAAATCTAGGCAGGTTTCAATGTAAGTGTTCTCAAATTTAATGAAGTGAAGTCGAGCTGTGATCTCTTCCTGAACAGATATTTCATACAAGGGTTCATTTTCTATGTCCTTTAAAAAAGAAAAGAATTTCTTAGAGATCTCTCTTTGAGAAACAAGGTTAAATGCTAAACTACTGAACATCAATACTTGTGCTTTTTTCCCTTCAAACCATGTTAATGCCATTAAACATAACATCTGAAGCTCTGTCAGAGAAGGGCAGAGTTTCACAGGTCTTAATTCTCCTTAGGCTGAGATAATCAGTTCTCCCATGCACCAGAGACACATGAAACCTCTCTGGATGACAGAAGTTATGTCTATGTAGGAGTAGGGGAGTTTTTACCACTCTTACCTGTCTAGGAAATAACTATTTCAAGCACTACCTGGCAATACAAACACTTCCAAGAAGTTTTATATAGAACAAGTTATTAAGTGGATTTGGCATAAGATTTCTGTTCTCCCCTGAGAAGCCAGTCCAGCACCTCACTCTTGTGAGTCAACCCCCTGCAGCTGATCCCTGCTGGAATTCTCACCTTTCCAGAGTGATCAAAGGATCTCACTCGTGCCACTTTGTGCTGCACAGTTGAATAATAAGCCAGCTTGGTTAATGAGCCACCTGTTCACAAAGAGATGACACGTTATGATTAATGCCTCACCTTAAACCACAGAACTTATGTCAGAGTTCTTGGCTTTCCAGGTCTCCTCAGGTAAAGCCAGATGCAATTAAGGTAAGTGCAGTGAGCCAAAGAACCCCTGGCCTGGTTAACCCCCAGTGCCCCACGGAGGGAAAAGCTCCACCCGCTGAACTTGTGCCCAGTGGTGTGGGATGACTGAAGGTGAGCCAGGCTGGTGCATGTAATGCCGTTTTTAACCTTGTCCACAAACCTTCTGGAACCCCCAGATCTGCTGCTCGCAGGAGGATTTTCTCAGTGGTTTTGCCAGAGCTGAGCAATGAACCCTCCTGCACAATCAGTGTTTCAGCAGCAACACTTTAATAATATTCCTGTAATACTCTTAGCCCGGGCCAAGTCTGCAAGTTTGGCTGGATAGAAGGTGACTGTGTTTTGAGTAACTGTTTTGCAAGGCTGCTCTTGGCTTTGGGGTAAAGAATGCTCAGAATGGTGTTTCTCAAGCCCAAAAGTGCAAGTCTGAGCAGAGCAGCCTCTTCAGGCCTTGAGTCTGCTCATGGCAATAAAACTTTCAACTCTCCCCTGGAAACAGAACTCAACCCCTTGGCCTGTCTTTGCACCTGACCTGTAAAATTGAGTTTTTGAAGTTACACTGAGTAACTTCAGTGTTTTCCACCACATTGCTGAGTGTTCCAGGCCTGAGGGTAACCATGACCAACTAGTGGGTTAACGTTAAAGTCCTGAAGGTAAATAAAAACCTGGCAATGTCAGATCCTAAATAATGGCTAAATGTGGTGGCACTGCATTCTGTGCCTTATAATAATCAGGAAACAAATGACAATCCCTTGTGCTGATGATGGCTTTGCCTTCATGACAGCACTGTCACCTCTTCCTCAGGGCTCCAATATTTTTATTAGGAAAATATTTGCAACATGTAGCCTGTGTTTGCTTTTTTTTTTTTTTTTTCCCTGACAACTTGAAGTGAGGCCAATGCAGAGTGACCACGACAGACACTTAATAGTTGCAAAGCCAATAAAGTTTCCCTGCCCTGGGCTCTGATTTCAGTGTGCCAGCCAATGCTTCGGAGCTTCTGGTAAACAAAGTGCACAGGCTGTTCTGCTGGTTCAGTGTGTAAAGGTGAGGGTGCTCTCAGCTTCCCTCTGGACTGAGGAATCACGAAGTTTGTGTCAGAATGTCACGTCTGTACAACACTGGCAATGACACAACTGCTCCAGCGGTTCGCTCATCACCAGATGTATGGTCTGCAGGGCCATGCTTTATCCATTATCCCCTTCCTCTCCCAGTTTTTAAAGACTTAAATCCATGCAGAACACCAGCTGAGACATGTCGCCAGGTTTTATAACTAATCCCACAACTCTAATGCCGTGCTGACCCGCAGAAAGGGCCAGCTCCAGCTGTTATTTTAACAGCAGTTTCTGAAGAGTGAAGCCGAGCAGACAGGTGACACGACAAGGTTGTTTATTGTGGTGCAGGTTTCCATCCCACCCCGCAGTGAGTCTCCAACACACTGTTAACCTGAGGAGTCATGCCTTTCCTTTTTTTTTTTTTTCCTTTTTTTTTTTTTCCCCTGGCCTTTCTCCTCAATAGTTCGACTGACCTTGTAGCTGTAAAACAGAGGCAAAACGTGCGACCTGGCACTAGTGTGAGTGTGCAGGGAATGGCCGCTAATCCCTGCCCGGGTGAGCCCGTCCCCAGGCTCAGCGGTGTCACCTGCCGTGTGTCCCCGTCCCTCGGCCCGGGATGGGCACATCGGGGCTGTTTGTGCGCTCGGGGTTAACGCGGGGGTTTTGGGGTGCCTGAGGCAGCCCCTGCCCCCCGCCAAGCCCCGCAGCCGCCCGGCCCTGCCCGGGCCGTGTCACCGCCGCCCTCCCCGGCCCTTCTCGCCTCTTCCCGGCCCGTTCCAGGCGCTGGGCCGGGGTTCGGCCGGGGGGTTCCGCACTCGGGCCTGGGGCGCTCTGAGGGGGCGCAGCCGCCGCCCCCCGGTTCGGCCGAGCTCCCCCCCGGTCCCGCCGCCCCCCAGCCGGTCCGGCAGAGCCCCCCCCCGGGTCTCGGTGCCCCGAGCGGGTCCGGCCGAGCCCCCCGGGGCACTCCCGGTGCCCCCTGCCCGCCAAGGGCAGCCCCGGCCGGGCCGCCCTGCCCGCGGCCCGTTACCCGCGCGGGGCCCGCCGGGAGCTGTAGTTCCGCTCCCCGGCCGCTCCGCGCCGACGGTGGCCAGCGGGACTGTAACTCCCGCCGTGCTCCGCGCCGCCCGCCCCGCCGCGCGGCCCACCGGGAGCTGTAGTGCGCCCCCTGCACCCCGCTACTCCCCGTGCGCCGTCCTGGACTACAAATCCCAGCGTGCCCCGCGCACGCCACCGCGGAGGGTCCCCCCCAGGGGGGCCGCAGCCGCCGCCCGTCCCCCGCCGCCGCCCCCTCCTCTGCGCCCCCACCCTCCCCCCCACGCCGTCCGGTTACCGATGTCAATGGCGAAGCGCTTGGCGTTCTCCAGGTTGCGGAAGATCTCGTCGGGCGGGAGGGTGATGCTCTTGTCCAGGCTGCCGTGGCCGCCGCCGCTCCCGCGCCCGCCGCGCTCCGCCATTTTGAACGCGACCCGCTCCCTCCCTCACCGCGGCCTCATCGGCTATGCAAATGTATGCGCATAGATCTGCATACTAATGAGGTCGGGGCGTGGGGGTGTGCGGGGGCTCCGCCCACCGTGGAGGGGCGGGGCCTGAGCGAGAGCGCGGGGAGGACACGGGGGGACACGTGGGGGACACGGGGGGACACAGAGAGACCCCCGGGATGGGGGACACACAGACACAGAGAGACTCCCGGGATGGGGGACACACAGACACAGAGAGGCCCCCGGGGTGGAGGGGACACACAGACACAGAGAGGCCCCCGGGGTGGAGGGGACACACACCCCCGGGATAGGGGACACACAGACACAGAGAGACCCCCGGGATGGGGGACACACACCCACAGAGAGACCCCCGGGATAGGGGACACACAGACACAGAGAGACCCCCGGGGTGGGGGACACACAGACACAGAGAGACCCCCGGGATAGGGGACACACAGACACAGAGAGACCCCCGGGGTGGAGGGGACACACAGACACAGAGAGACCCCCGGAATGGGGGACACACAGACACAGAGAGACCCCCGGGATGAGTGACACACAGACACAGAGAGGCCCTCAGGATAGGGGACACACAGACACAGAGAGACCCCCGGAATGGGGGACACACAGACACAGAGAGGCCCTCAGGATAGGGGACACACAGACACAGAGAGACCCCCAGGGTGGGGGGACACACAGACACAGAGAGACCCCCAGGGTGGGGGGGACACACAGACAGAGAGAGATCCCCAGGATGGGGGCAGAGACACTCCTCGGGGTGAGGGAGGGTGGGGAACGGGCACAGAGACCCCCGGGGGGGAGCTGGCAGGGCCAGGACGCTGCTGGACATGCAGAGATGTGGAGAAGCTCCACACGTGTCCCCTTCAGCCAACACCCCTAATTTTAATTAAAGGATTTTAATCCAAATGTTCTGTGACTTGGACGCGTCCCCAGGAACATGGAATGTGCCATGGAGTGCCTTGGAAAACTTTCTCTCTTAATCAGAGGCCCTCTGTGTGTTTGGTGTCCCTGCCTGTGACACGGGGTCAGAACTCGGTGGTCTCTGAGGTCCCTCCCAACCACAACCATTCCACGATTTTGGGAGTCAGGCACAAGTGTTCCCGAGCTCACCCTTGCAGTGACCTTTCTTGGCTCTGAATTCCCGAGGAATTGGCTGCTCGGGCGTGCTGCTATTTTTGTCTGGCACTGAGGGAGCTGGGGTTGGATGTTCCCGAGCTCTGGATCCTCTGCTGTGGAAAACAGCATTGCAAGAGCTCCTGATGAACACAGAACTGGTGGGGAAATTCAGTGGCAGTCCTGAATATCTTTGCCTTCACTGAAATCTGCCTCATGCCCATTGACCACAGGGAAAGCAGCTGTAAAAACTACTCAAAAAAAGAGAATAACTTCGAATTTATGTATCAGGCTTTTATTTATTTTTGGGCAATAAAAGTTTCTGAAGTTCAGCATAACTCCGACACAGGTTTATACATGAGTGCAGCTCGCACAGAACATGTCACAACATCCTCCAAGGACAGTAAGGAATTCCCGTTTTCCCCTGGTAAAAGGGTACCCAAGAGTAAATACAATTTATACACTTGCCTTTCACAAAAGACTTTGATAAACATTCCTTGTAATCTCGGCAGCAAGGCCGCAACTTTCTCTCCTATAAGGACATAAAAACGAGCTTCAGCCTTTACGAAAGGCACATACACACACACACATCCTGAACCTCACAAACAGCCCTGGTCTGTGAGCAAGACATCCCGAGGAATTTCCTCTACATCGTTTGGGTTGTGGTTTAACCATTTCCAGGGCACGCCCAGCACAGACTATAAATGTTATAGAACCCCTGATGGCACCGTGGGAAGGGCAGATTCCCAAACGTGTCCAGTGAGCTGCTTTGAGACCCCCCCCCAGCTCCAGCCACACTCAGGTGTGGATACCCCGGGACACTCAGAGGAAAAGGCTCCTCCTGATCGGACACTTTTGGGAATTCTGTCCTGCCCACCTCAGCTCTCCCAGCAGGTGTACACGGACAACCTCACAGAGGTTAAGAACAGCCATCGTTCCTCTCTGAACGACCCTTCCCAGCCCTCCCAGCGGGAGGATACGGCTCGCATTCCCTCGGAACAACTTTCTCTCCACTCGGTGGGATCATCCTGGTCCTTCTGGAAGAAGGGAAGCAACTCATCCAAGCAGAGCAACGCTCTGCAAGAGGGGAACATTCTTCCCTACTCGTGAGAGGAGTGGGGGGACTTGTCCGGCAAGTCAGGGGCTCCTCTGGAATACCAGCAAATGTCCAGGGATCATGGAAGCGGGATGGCGAATTGCCAAGGCCTCCAGAGGCTGCGGGAGGGATTCGGTGCTGGGGGTTTGGCAGGGGGAGAACCGGAGTCCTCGGGTGCTGGTTGTGATCCCTGGAAGGGGCAGCCGGGCTCCATCCGTGTCCCCGTGCCGGTGGAGCGGGGATTGAGGGGCTGCTCCGAGGCTCTGGGTGCGATGATCCTGCTCGGGCCGGGCCCTGGAAGGGTAGAGGGGAAGGGTTACAGGGGATGCTCCGGCCGGAGCGTTGCCTGGGGATCAAAGCACCGGGTGTGCTGGGGGTACTCACCTCGCCCGTGTTTCGGGGGGCTCACAGCCATCCCCTGCACGTCTCCTTTCCCAGCTGAGGGTCGGGCTGGTGCCTCTGCCCCCCCTTCTCCAGGAGCAGATCCGAGGCTGCTGTAAATCCCGTGCCCAGGCGGTTCCCGAGCTGTAACACAGAAGGGGAAGGGGCCGTGAGCAGTGGGGCTCCCCCTCCCCAGCTCCTACCCCCGGCCGGGGCCGGCCCTGCTCGCTCCGAGATACTCACTCTGTGCTTCCCTGGGCTCTGGAATTCCCGGGGGCCGCTATCCCGAGCGCTGCTGGGCTCGGGGTGGAGCGGGGAGCGGCATCTCCCCTATTTATACGCGGGGCCCGCATACAAATGTCTGGGTCCGCAGCGGCTCGGAGGTTCCCACAGTCCGCAGCCAATCCCCGCGCGGCCGGGACAATGGGAAAGCATCCATTACAGCATGGCAAATTGGCTGTGAATCGCCTGGGGATAATACCCTGCTCCCGGAGGAGCAGGTGGGCTGGGGAGCGTGGGACACAATGGGGATTGGCACCGCGGCGCTGCGGAGGGAACGTGGGAAAGCGTTGGGCGGCATTATCACCCAGCTCCTGCCCGATGTTGGGAACGGCCGCACCGCGCTGCCCATTCCCAGGCTGTGCTGAAATTAAGCACCGAAAACTGATCCCAGGAAGAGATAATGCTCTGTGCCCAAAGGAGAGGCTGAAAAGGAAAAGATGCAGAATTAGAGGGGCTAAAGCCTTTCACTGACATTAAACCGTGCTTACATGAATACAGTACCAGATAATTTTCAGGCAACGAGAGACTAAAATCGAGGGAAGGACCCTTCAAGCAGTTGGTGCAAAGCAGTTAGCCTGAAATATTTTCCTCTCCATTGTTTAAAGCCCCTCTATGAGTTATATCAAGAGCTCTTCCTTGCTTTTGTTCGGGTAATCTGGGCTTTCCTACAGCAGCCCGTGACATGTAATGATCAGGACGCCTTTCCCAAACATGTCCTGTTTCATTTCATGCCACTTTGTAAATGCCTCACTGTTCCCTTGGTCCTGAGTCTCCAACTAAATATATTTCCCCCTTTACAGACAGCTGAGATGGAGTGAAAAGTCGATTCTTGTCCATTCCTTTGCTGTATTCTCCTCTTGCAGAATGTGACCCAGGTGTGAGGTCACCCTGTGCCTCTGCTCAGTCCTGGCCCTGCTCATCTCTGTGCCACGTGTGCTCAGGCAGGGAAGGGGAAAGGACCAGGCAGGGTCCTGGACTGAAGGTCCGTTTTTGAGATATTTTTTGCCAGGTTAAATTGCCTGCTCAGGTCTGCTGCCTCCTCCCAGCACCACCCAGTACAAAGCCAGTCACCTTCCAGATCTGTCAGTCAGGTGTGTGAGGCCTCCGGTAGCTTTTGAATGCCTGTTTCTTACCTCCACAACAGTGGTGAAAACTCTACTTATTTCCTGTGTCAAAAAAACAGAAGGGAAACCTCTCATTTCCCTGTCAGCCACAGTCAGCCTGTTCCACCTGCCCTCAGCATCCTCTGGACAACCCAGACCTGAGTCTGTGGGTACATGGACAGAAAGGTGTTCCAGCACTCAGAGGGTGGTTGAATAAAAAGATATGGTCCTGCAAAGGATGATCCTGTCACTAATTATCAACCTGAAGCTTTTAAAGGCCCTTTTTACTGCCTGGATTCTCATGGAGTTCCATGGGTCAGCTGTTCTCCCTTCCCAGCCCAATGGCATTTCAGGTGGATCGCTTAGGGTACAACAATTTAAATTCTCACTGGTTGTCAATCAACTGTAATCAAACAAGGACTGTGAGTACTATTCAAAATCAGTTCCTTCAACTATTTTGTCAGCTTGTAGTCAGCATTATTCCTCGGAGCCAGGGCAATCCCTGCATGTTCTTGTGCTGTTGCTGGAGCTGGGAGTGCATCCAGGACCTTCTGGATCCCTCCCGGGGCCACGTGGGCTGGAAGGGCCAGCAGGTCCCGCACGCACCGTCTGGGAAGGAGGGAGGGAGGCTCTGACCCAATTTCCAGCGCTGGAAATATGGAACGAGCGGTTTTAAATAAAGCCACGCCGTCCCCAGCACAATGCCGCGGCCTCCAAAGGGCTCAGGCAGCTCCGGTGATTAAAGCCTGATCCCTGGCTCGCAGGGCCGGGCAGATGGTGCCGCGGGCTGGCCCGGGCCCTCCAGGCACACGCCTTTTGTCCGCAGTTTAACTCCCTCAATGGGCGACGTGGGAAAGGCCGGGAGCTTTGGGCTCAGCCCCATCTGATGGGGATGGGGAACCAGGCACACACAGCAGCCCTCTGGGCTCCCCACAGCCCAGCCTCTCCCTCTCTCTGCCCCTTGGAAAGGCGCTACTCATCTTCCATCCTGCCTCACCTTCCCTCTGACTCTGCTGGTGGGTGAGAGGAACAGATATTCCCCCTTTGGTTTGGTTGGTAAGACCTGAAAACTCAATGGCAATGATATTTCCCAACTGAGGCTTCAGAATAATGACTGAGGCTGCCCCTATGGGATATTCCTCATGGGGCTGGGTGCAGTAGGAGCTTCCTGCAAGGATTTCAGGAAGAATTATGCTGTGCTGCAGTTCAGTTTTGTTAAAAGTCTGCGACCAGTTTGCTCAGTTTGGGCTTTTTTAAAAATTCCTCTCTTACTGCAACAGTCTGTCCCACTGGAACAGGCTGGGGGTCCAAACCCCGGTCATTGTGCTCCATTTCCATGGGAAGAGTTTGTGTCCAGAAAGATGGGCTGTCTGGGGCTGGCTCAGAAACAGGGTTGTTATCCCTGTTTGGGGAATGAAGGATTAAAAGAGACGAATCCCCAAAACTTCCAAACGTGGAGTTGAGTGAGGAATATGACACAATAATTCCCTTCTCAGGAGGGCGGTGTGAGACCTGGAGCTGCTCCTGAGAGGGGACAGCAAAGCCCTGAGACTGTGGTGGGATTGCTGTGAGCTGAGGAACAACCACCCCAAACCCGTCCTCGTGGGCTGGTGCCCGTGGCAGTCCATAAATCCAAGCAGCTGGAGGTGCCCCAGCCTGAGGAGTTGGTACTGGGTCTTTCTGCTCCTGGTTTTGGGGCAGTGATTTCCACCCAGGTGCAGATTGCTGCACACACTCTGCACAGAAGCTGCTCCTGCTTTAACACCAACTGGCAGCTTTCTTATCCTTCTGATCCATGGCCTTCCATGGAGGCAAACCCAGCGTGTTGCAATGCAGCAACAGGTCTGGAGGGAGGAGAACTGTCAGGAGAGAAGACACAAACCCAGAATTTCATTGTCTATATTATGCAGATTTGAAAAGCAGTGTCCTGCACCTCCGTGGCTGTGCGTCCAGCTTGTACCAATTTCAGGGCATTTTTATTTTAGACCATTTCCTACATTCATGTCAGCCTGTCTCCCAGATGCTATTGACGGGGTTTTTAAAGAAATAATTACGATTTTTACTCTTTTTTTTTTTTTCCCCCTCTGCCTTCCTTAAATGGTTTAAAATCTTTCTGACAGCCCCTCTCAAGACACCTATTTAGTGTCAAAGAGCATAACATTCCCAAGTTTTAAAAGGGCCCTCGAATAATACTGATCGATCAATGTGCTCCTTGGGAAAATAGCTCTCCAGATGGTCCACCGGGACAGGAATTGCCGGTCGGCACAATGAGGAGCCAGAGAGCGGCACTAATGCAGGCTGTTGTGAGGCACACGCTGCCTTTGTGCCCCTCTGAATGCCCCAAATGGGGAAGAAAGTGTGGGAAACTCCGAGAAACTCAGGCCCACACTCTGAGGTTAATAGGGGCTTTGTCAGGAGAGTATTCCTGAGCTGTGGGATCAGCATAATAAACAACATCTCCCCTAAGGGTGGGAATGTGTTGGAGCCAGGGGAGGGCCGCCCCAGGGGACGGGGAGGGAGGGATAAGAAGCTTTGAGTTCAATTATGAGAAGTGATAATAATTAATAAATTGTAAACATACCCTTTGCCGGGCCGGGGCTCGGGAAGCCGGAGGTCTGGCTTTTAGCTCGGGGGGTAATTGGTAAATTAAGGCCCAGAGGGGCAAGTCTGTGGCTGATGGAAAGCAGAAAGGGGAGCGGCTCTGAGTCCCTGGAGCAAAGGGAGCCTTTCTGGAGGGGTTTGGTCTCATCCCTCTGCCCAGGAGGAGGTACTGGCTGTTCCTCTCCCTCCCACCATGCACACACGGGGCGTGTGGGGGCAATCCCATCCCCACAGGGACAGCAGCCTCTCCGTGCCACGTGTGACTCTGCTCCCAGTGGGGCACAGCCAGGATGAGGTGGGCTTTGGGGGCACATGGCATTCCAGCTGAGTCTGAACGCGCCCAAACCGCCCTAATTAGGCTTGATTTAAAAACCCCCAGGCCTGGACAACAGCTGGAGTTTTGCTGGGATTCAGAAGCTTGTGCTAATTGACAACGACAAGTTGAGCACAGCGAGGCAAAGTGACTTTTTCAAGCTCGCTAAGCAACCACAAAATCTAAAAATATCTCTTTCTGAATTATTTAGCACTTCATTAGGAAGCAGAAATTACCTGCAGCATTGGTAGAGACCTGTACCAGAGCCTACCTGGCAGAGAGGTGAGGAGCACTCAGCCAGCTTGTGCTTCCAGGGCAAAGGAACAACCAAAATGATCCCTGAGCCGTGCTGAGGCAGAGCAGCACGTTCCTGACCCAGCTGTCTGGCTTTCTGGGGGGGCTTGCTGTGTCTATAAGAGAGGGTTTCATCACAAGCCAAACAAGCCAGGCACAGCCAGCAGTGCTGGGATGAGTTTGATTGTGTCACCTTAGCAGGTCTGAGGTCGCTCCCGGCTTCACTGAGCAGCTTTGACAGGGTCAGGGGTTCAGTGTTCCCTTTTATTTAGGAAAAAACCCTTATTCTAGAAATGAAGCTTTTGAAGGGCACCTCTCCCAGGGAATGTGAGGAGAGCTGAGTTGTTGAGCAGTGGTGTTTCATGCTGGTCCTGTATCTCTGTACGAATGAGAAGGTTCCCTGTCCTGTACCCAAAGCAGTGTGTTACTGTGGCTAGAGAACAGTTTTGTGCACTGATTATTTGTGCAGATTTATTCTACTTCGAAGAGAAGGGAAAATGAGAGGAAATAATTTAGGAGAGGAAATGCTTTTCAGCCTCTGCTATCTAATTATGGAGACTTCCAGCCCCACGTGGGCATATTTCCCTTCAGTAAATGGAACAATTCTGTTATTGCCTGGCAGAATTAGTGTCATAAAATTAAAAGACGACAAAAAGTAGTTCACCTCAGTGCAGGTGGCTCAAAGAGGGCAAGTTCCCCAAGAAGGGGCAAGTGCCAAACCCTTTGGAAGTTACTGGGAGATTTCCCTGATGCTCCCTCGTAAACGGGCAGAAAGCACAAGGCTGAGCTCAGCTTGGTGGGCAAATTAATGGGGAGGTGAAGTGGCTGTGAAATTAGGGATTTGTTTAAGGCTGAATGGGTTGCTGTCAAGTCTAAAAGGTTGGCACCTCTCAGCACCTCACTGCAGCTGCACCCCCATTTTGATTTTTGATAATTTTCCCAGAGGTTTCTGCACTACAGGATCTGCAATCCTGCTCTGTTAAAGGGATTTCACAGAGATAAAGCACTGTGACACCTCCTGATGGCTTCCCCACTGCAGGAGAGTCTGCATGCACCCAGGCCAGAAGGATTGGCCATTTGAATCATTTCAAACCAAAGGATTAATGACTAAAACCGTTTTTATTGTATGGCACAGTGAAGACACACAAGTTGGACATCACACAGGATGAATACATCACAACTTTATAAAAGCTATTTAAGCTCCTTAGTTCAGTGAATGATTACAAAGTACTTATTGCCTCCCTTCCTCCCCCTTTTCCTTCAGGTATAGCTCAGGTATTTCCTTTACAAAAGGCATCAATTATCCCTCGACTGAGAGCAGCACAAAGTGACACGAAGAGAATTTTCCCCAGAGCTACCTGTGATCAGCACAGCTCTGTGAGGACACTAAAAATTGCAGAGGAGCTTCAGAAGAATCAGCATTTCTTAGTAACATCTTTCACTCAAAAGGTAAAGGCCCAGTCCTCTCTTTATGATACAAAATACATTCTCCAAAGGGCTCCTTCTTGAGGAAGGTCAGTACATTACCAGGAGACAATGGAGCACTTGAACCAGGGACCCTGGGAGTCAGCAGAAGGATTTCCACTGACAGCCACAGGCTCGGCAGCCTCTGATGGAAACTGAGGGCATTTGCTCTGAGATCACCACAGAACTCGGTCCTGTCTTTGGCCAGGAGCCACCAATAAAAGCAACAAATTTGCTGCAAATTGTACACCCACAGTCCTTCACTATGAAGGGAAACCACCCAGCGACCCTCATTTCTGGTGACAGAAAAACAATAACCGCCCCCTCCCACCTCTGGAAAGCAACGTTTCCTACTTTAAAGAGGAACTAACAAACCACAGGTCCCTCTAGTTTTCGTAGCAAAACATGGGAAAAGAGTCCAGCAGGTCTACCAGGGCCTCCAGAGGGTGGGAGCAGCAGCCAGGCTCTTCTGGGCAGGCTGTTTTCTGGGAAGGAGGCAGGGAGACAGGGGGGAGCTGCGCAGGGCCGGGGGGTACGAGGGGTCTGAGCCCAGCTGGGCTTTGCAGAAGTGCTTGATCAGCTGGACCTGAGTCTCCTTCTTGGGCTCGTAGTAGGACAGAAAGTGCATGGCCTCCTTGAGGCACCGCAGGTACCCGCTGTTAAAGTCCTGCTCGGGGCTCTTGGGGGCGAATGCTGCAAGAGAAGGGAAGAATAAATGCAGTGGGTTAATATCACAACCAAAACATGGGACACTGGTGATCTGAGCAGTGGGTTTCTTTCAGGAGCCCACGAGCCCTGCTCGTGTGCCTGGAGCCGGGGTGTCCCAGCCCCCGGGGGCAGGGTCAGGTGTGCAGTACCTGCTCTGCACTCACTTTGCTCCTGCAGCTGGCTCTGCTGCTTCAGGTAGCTCACAGCCACTTCCAGGATGTCGGCTTTCTCCAGCTTGGAGTTGGGCTGGTGCCTCTGGAACTCCTTCTCCAGGAGCAGTTTCAGCTGCTCGATGCTGCTGTTAATCCGGTCCCGGCGCATTTTCTCCACCACCGGCTTCCTCAGCTGGGGGAGATGGAGCACATCCTCAGGGACCTTGTCAGGCCTGACCTGCTTTCCCCCCCCAAATGCCCTGATACATGTGTTCAAAGATGCCTTCATTCAGTAGAAGAGCTGTGAGATGCTGCCCACCCATTCCCTACTTCATTTAGTTTTAAAAAATCATTATAATCTCCTTTATCTCTCTTTAACCTACTTGCCTTCCCCCAGACCACTTTCTCCCTCTTATCCCATCTATTTTCACGTCATATTTATTTGCTAGGGGCAAGCCAGCCTTTCCAATCCTCTCAAGGGCTCCACTTACTTTATTCTTTTCCTTTGGCAGCAGTTTCTCCTCCATGTGGATCATGAGGGTGTTGCTGGGAGCCATCCCGGGCGCTCTCAGCTGGGCACAGACCCCGCTCAGCTGCCGTGCTGATGCTCTGACAGCTCCCAAGAGCCTGTATTTATAGCGGGCAGGGGGGGCAGATACGTGAGTGTGGGGCTGGCCGGTGTTTCCCACAGCCCCGCAGCCAATCCGGGCAGGCAGCGGGACAATGGGGGAAGCATCCATTAGTGCACGGTACATTGGCTGCCAATGCCCCGGGGAGAATAACCTTCTGCCCACGCTGCTGGTGGAGTGTGCGGCGTGGGGAGCTGGGAAAGCACCGACCCTCCAGCTGGTCGGGGATCGGGGGCATTGCCGAGGCCCCGCGTGTGCCGGCAGCGGTGGCGTGGAGGAGGCACGCTTTGGGGGGAAGGTGGGAAAGGGCCTGGTGGGGATAAAATCAACATCACCAAGGGCATCCCTGCCCTCCCCAGAGTGGGGGCTTTGCAGCTGGAGTGTGTGTGTGTGTGGGGGGGGGGTGTCCACACAGCCACTGCACGTCAGTGGGTGACCCAAAGTGTGACCAGTGTGCAGCCCCAGGTTTGTCTGCAGCACATTTTCAAAGCTGTGGAGAGGTGACAGCCAGGGTGGTGGGGTGTTGGATGGATGGGATGAATAACGGGAAGCAGTGGGAATAGTAACCTCAGTTTCTCTCTTGCCCTGAACACAGCGGGCTCTGTGAGTGTTCCCACTGCCCCCAGTAAGGAAGCAGAGCTGGGCCATGCCTATCACCCCATGGCTCTTCCTTTTCCCTTTCCTTCTCTCTCTCTTTCATACAGACATTTATGGGGACGATGGTTAAGATGGGCTGAGGAATAGCACCAAGTTCAACCTGGAGTCCTGGGAAGTCTTGGGAAACCAGAGGTGTGTCATGAATGGGATTCGACAGCTGAGGCCCATCTTTGGCCCTCAGTGAGGAGGTCAGTTGTGCTTCTTGCCTGAGGTTCCTGCTGTGCCCTGTTCTGCTCTTGGACCTGCTGCAGTGCTGAACATCAGATCTTAGTCTGATGCCTCCCTGTGTAAACCTTCCTGTGTCATTCCCACTCCGTTTCCTAATGTGGAAGATGGGAACAGAGCTGCTTGCTTGCATTGGCATGGAGATGTCGGTATGAATTAGGCAAACGTTTCTTTTGTGATAAAGGTAAGGAAAGACTGAAGCTGTGAGGGCACTGGAGGTCAGTTCTGATTTTGTCTTATGAGAAAAATCTCTGCCTGGATATGTTCCTTGAGGCAGCACTGAAAATAACCCAGAACCTACCTGGGAAAAGCTGTGCTGCACCTGCCATCTGTGGGTCCAGCCCCAGGCAGAGGTGTGTGCTCCTCCTGCTCCTCCTGCTCCCAGCATGGAGCGTGGCCAAGCATCTGGGCACGGAAAGGGAGCAGGGAAGTGTGCAGGGAGGTAAGAGAGCCCAGGAGTTTCTTACTTGGAAACCCTGAAGTGAAGCCCGAGGGTAATGGGCAGTTGACAGGAAGGAGGGAGGTGTCACTGGAAGAGCCAGGGATTCATTGTGCTGACCTGAATGGGCTCAGCGCTTTGTGAAGGGCAGATGTTGTCCTTGGAGCCCTTTATTCCCTGTGTTGTGGGAAAGCCAGGAGACAAGACATCTCATGAACACTTTGAAGCAATCAAAGGATTATGATACAGAATAAGACACAGCTCAGAGACCATGGCCCAGCTCCTCCAGCTCTAATGAGGTGTTGCCTGTTTCCCTGTGCTCTTTGGCTGGCCCTCCTCCAGGAGCTGGTATCCTGTGTTATCCCTTTCCTAGCAGGGGAGGAATGCTGGCCTTGCAGCCAGGAGCTGACAGGTAGGCACGGACCAAGCTGCTTGAAGAGACTCTTTGGTGTCAAACCCCACCTTTTTCCCAACTCCTGAGAAGCAGCCCTGACCTTTATTGCTGTTAGAACTGATAGCCAGATGGTCTTTTGGGAGTTGGATTCTTTCCCTTTAAATCATTCAGGCTCAAGCACCGTCACTAATGTCGGGAGTAGTTGCAAGGCACACTTCTATTGTCCCAGCAAGAAGTGTTATCAATGGGGGAAGAGTATGGGAAAGGCAGAGAAATCCAAACCCACACAGCCTGGCGCTAATGACTCCTTTGTGGAGCTGCTGCTGCTGGAGCACCACGGACTCCGTGGCTTTTTCACCCAGGAAGGCTCAAACGCGCCTCTTTCTCCATCCAGGGGCTTCTCCCAGATCTGTGTGTACCAGGAGAAAGGGCTGGCGAGGGGCAGGGACAGTGGGTCACACCCAGGGGTGGCTCCAGGAACGCCGAGCTGAGCTGCAGCACGGGCAGTCCCAGAGCTGCTGGTTTGCTCCACTGGGCCTCAGTTTGCTCTCCTGGGACATGGGAGAACTCTTCCATTGGAATTGGGAGCTGCCCTGTGTCTGTGGTGGGAGGCAGGGACAGGGCTGAAGTGGCCCTTGTTCTTCTCTGGCATCACCTGGGGACAGTGCTGGGCACCCTGGAATGAAAAGCAGGGCTGGGCACTGCTCCTCGGCACTGCAAGTGCTCAGGTGGCCCCTTCTCCCCGTCTTGCAGAGGAGTTTCTTTGCTACCCTCCTTTTGGGAACATTGCTGGGAAGGCCTGTTTCCCCAGGGAAATGGAAGGGTTGCTAGGATCAAGCCAGCTCTGATCTCACTTGAAGGGTAATTGCTGGTGGCAGCAGCACTGAGGGGGAACAGCAGCAAAGAGAGCACCTGCCAGGTACCCAGGTACACAAACCTGAGTGGGAATTGTTATCTTTGGGTGCCTGAAGAACTATTGGGTCTATATGTCACTGCTGGGTGGACCTGTCCCAGTGTTTAAGACTCCTGGATTTCAGCAGCACAATCCCTGCAGCATTACCAAAGTCCCTTCATCACCCTCATGCTCTTCCAACCTGCTCTGTGCAGGTCCTTGGCTAAGGTGTGAAAAGACAGGGCACTGCCTGTTTGAGTGACCCCTAATGATCCTCTGATAGTTTTTAATTTAGGAGCCAGTGCTTCCTTTGGTGTGGCAGATGAAGATCCCTCTCCAGCCCCCCAGGTGCACCCAACCCTGCCTCCCATGCTCTGCTCGGGGTCCTTCAGTGACGTGACATTCTACACACTGAACAGTTTAAAAATTGTTTGCCTGGAAGGCAATACATAAAGAAATTATCATGTAAAACTTGCTATTCAGGATTGGCTTCTGTTCCCACAAGACAAGCATAACTCTGTGTGTGAACCGACAGAGTGGGAGTGCAGGGAAATCTGCCCTTCCAGGGGAAAAGGTTATGTTGTTATTGCACCCATTGTGTAAAATATTCCATTAAATGTCATTAGCATGGCATTATCTTGCCTCCTTTAGACATCAGAACCCCCTCAAAAAGGGGTCTTAATACTGTAAAGTACATTCTTCACAGGTTTAACCTTTTTTAATTAGTTTTTCTTCAAATCCAGAATATTTAATATACTGCCATTCCCAGGTGTAGGGGTGAGGGAAAGAGGACTTTGATCATTAAGAAACATCTGAGACAATTTGATCTGCATTTTTTGGGCTGTTGGAGGCAAAAGCAATTTCTATAGCTGCTTGTGTGGTGACCCCCAAATAGTCATGCACCAGTGACATAGTCCTTCTACAGTGAGTATCACAAATAATTAAAAATTAAGGAGAATTTATTATTTTTCTGCCCAGCTGAAATTCCCACAAGTCACCTCTCGGCACATTCAAGAGCGCACAAGAGGGATTTATTATTTCCTGGTATATTGACTCTGAAAGGTCTGGGGATTACAGCTGCTTTGCACATGAATAGCCGGAGTGTGTTGTACAAAAGGCATGGTCTGTGGGATAATGGGGTTGGATGTGGGAAAGCGCTGACCCTGGGGGAGAGCAGGCTGGTGCCTGATGGCAGGAATCAATTATGGCTCAAAGGAACACATTGCCCCGGGAGCAGGCTTGGCGGGAGCCACCGTGTTCTGTGTTTACCACCCTCCTGCTCCGGAGCCAGATAACAAACCGCGGGGTATATCCTGCCCTCCTGCCCGGCCCGGGGGCTCACGGGGCTGAGCTGCTGATGGGTTGGGAAGGGCACCGTTCCCCACCCCGGGAGCGGGGCTGGCACCCAGCAGGGATCTCACACGTGCTGCCAGATGGGTGTGAGGTTCCTCTCCAGCACCTCAGACCCCGAGTCCACCGGGAGCACACGCTCCCCAAAGCCCCCCGGAATTCCCCATCAGTCACCTCCCGTGCCCTGGCCAGGGAGGGAACAGCCTGTCCCTGACAATGCCGTGCAGGGAACAAGCAGAGGCTGCTGGGTTCATGCACTTCCCGCATTGTTTTGGGCAGGATTTTTGGAAAACGGTGGCATTCAGCTCTTACAATGGGCTCTGCACCTCCGGGTGTCTGGCACTGCTGCCAGCCTTCCAAATGTCAAATCTGGGCTTTGAGGAACCAAGAGATGGGCTGAGTGACATAGGAATTGAATAAAAACATTTGATGTTTCTAATAAAAAAATTAAAAGAATTTTGATGGGAGGGGGTTTACTCACATTTTGATTACTTTATTGAGTATTTAGGCTTTGGATTGACATCATTAACTTTCTGTCTTTATGGAATTATGAGGCTTGGATTTGAAGTCCTGCTGAAGGCCATAAGTATTTTGAGCCTCCTGATAAAAGTCACAAGACTGAGAAAGCAGTGCTGCCAAGCTTTTGGCAAGGAGCAGGAATCCTGCAGGGAGGATATTTCAGAGGAGCAGGTTGAGAACTGGGAATGTGGCTCCTCAGGCCTGGCCCCAGCGAGCACTTGCTGTCACTGACAGGATGGGAATGGTGTGTCCGTGCCAGAGGGGAGGGCAGCACCTCTCCAGTGCAGGAGCAGCAATTAATCCCATCTGCATGTGGCAGATATTTAATCACTCACACTCCAGCCAGGGCAGCGTTTGGGGTTGGGGGGGGGATAACAGGCAAAGGCTTCCCAGGTGCCCCCTGAGCCTCTCTGATTGTCCCTGATTGAAGTTTGTGACCTGAAGCTGACCCTCCCTTATGCCCCAGTGGATTTCTCCCCATCCCTGGGGCTCAGCCTGAGTTTTGGGGTGAGTTTTGGGGTGAGTTTTGGGGTGAGTTTTGGGCTGTAAGCTCCTGCTTGGCAGCCGTCAGTCCCCGCCTGTGCCTGGGGACAGTGTCCTGGGGCTGTGGCAGGTCCTGCCCTGCCAGGCAGGTGGGTTTGGGAGGCCTGAGGAGCTCCTTTGCCATGCTCAGCTGGCAGCAGAATGAAGAGATGGTGTCTGGTAAATGCAGGTACCTGCCCTGAATTCCAGGAGGAGGGAAAGTTGATTCTGAGCCAGGCAAGGGACGGGCAGAGGGGCACACACAGGAGCTGCCAGGCTCTGGTTCTCACAGGGCAGGGTTGGGAGCCCTCATCACCACCCACAGGGCAAGGCACGCTGTCACATTCCCTTATAAACTCAGGAGGCCTTGTAATTCAGGGCACACTTCATCCTCTCCTCCAGGGAGCTCCCAGCCTGGCACAACCAGAACTGCTGGGAGCAGAATTCCATGATGCTGACAGACAGAGATGCTCAGATGGGCTGTCCTGACCTGTAGGAGAACAAATGAATTAAAACTGAGTTTACTCTCTAGAGAGACGAAGTTATTTTCTGTTAAACACGTCATTAGGTATTTCCTGATCAAGGATTTGAGAGCATCTTCCTTTCCAGCCATTCCACGGGCTTGAAGAAATTATAATAAATAACATTTTCAAACCTCACTGCTGAACTTGAGGGCAAAGAACTTTGGTGTCTGTTTATTGAGGTGGTGTGTGGCTGGTATCCCAAATTCTCCCAACAAGCAAGGGGGCTGGCTCCTTTCAGAGATCCAAAGCTAATTAAAACAAAAGTGGGCGCTGAGCACCTTTGCAAACCAGATGTCTCAAACAGGCACTTGAGAAGCCCCACGAACCTGTAGGCTGCTTGAAATCCTGAAACCTTGGTTTTTCTCCTCTCTGCCTCATTTTCCTGCCTTTGTAAAACATTGCTAATAATACATCCTCATCTCGCCGAGGAGGTCACTGAGAATTCATTAGCTGGCATTTGTAAAGCACTTTGAAAATGCAAAGCCAGTGCATTATTCCTGCTCTTCTGGATGCTTTCCATGTTATTAAAATCAGGATTTCAGAAAGGCTTATCAGGGATCAAAACAGCATCCCAAACTTGAAAGGAAGCACGACTGTTAAACCATCAACTGTCGCCTCCCCCTCCAGCCAGATGTTAAGCCCCAAAGAACTGAAGTGGCACAAGGAATTACTTTCCCAAGTTCCCCCAGCTGGGCTGACAGGCCTTGATCAATGGTTTTCTCCACGGTGAGGGCTATGCAGATGGTGTGCCCAGAGCAAGGTTTCTGTGCAGCACAAAGGGAAGTCAAACACCATTTCTAATTCAGCTTGTAGCATGGCACACTTCCTTTATCCTCCTCTTGAATGCCCTGAATGGGAGAGCAGTGTGGGAAACTGGAGGGAACTCCACACTCACCGCGTCCCCCGGGCTGGGAGACACCCCTGTCCCCAAAGCACATCTGCCTGTGACAGCCAGGGGGGGAAAGGAGTGACAGATCGAAAAATCAGATTATGAAACCTGCACGGAGGGAAAGCAAACCCTGAGGAAGAGGGAAGAAGGGAAGGAAGATGTGCAGGTAGACGGAAATTGAACCAACCAAGGGGCAGGGAAGGGGTGGGAGGGAATGCAGGGGAAGGGCAAGGAGGAAAAGCAAGGAAGGGCAGGAAAGAAATGACATGGAAGGGAGCTGCAGAGCAGAATCTTGCCCATCCACCGCTCAGGCCAAAGGCAAATGTCCCACTGAAGGTGGCACAGGTTGTTTAGATCTGCTCTGAGGCTTCTGAGCAACATCCCCTGTTTGCTTCTTCAGCTGGGATATCCTGGGATTCCTACAGACCATGAGGGACCCACATGGAGCTGAGGGAGCTGGGCCTGGCTTTTAAGGAAATTATTAACCAGGTTTTATCCCAGCAATACTGGGGGGAAGCTCTTCTTTTCATTAATACTCCTAAACTACTCTGTGTTGCTTGGGTGAAAGAAATGGGAAACAACAGAGACGGGTCTGGTCTTGGTATTTGGCAGGAGAAAATTCAGCCTCTGATTTTGCCAGCTGGGTTTTTGATAAATCTGCTGTAGGTGTAGAGGTGATTTGTATTTACAAGTTTACAGAGATCAGGAGGCACAAAAGCTGCAGGGCAAAGCTTGGAGCCCAGATTCTCTGTTGGCCTCAGTGGGGATCCCGGCTTGGGATTGGCCCCATTTTATTTTCGGCTCCAGGAATGTAGGACTCATCACCAACTAAATATCCTGTATTTTGTCTTTCCCATTCCCGGTTCATCTCTGTCCCTGCTCCCAAGCCTTTCACCTCCCCATGCTTACCAACATAAGGCCGTGGAAGTTCGTGCACTCCAGAGTTTCCCACAGCATTCCCTCCCGTCACAAAGGAAGTGTGCCCGGCTACAAACCCCATTAGCAACGGGGCTTGGCTCTGCTTTGTGTGCAGTGGGAAACGCTGCTCCCAAAAGGCCATCTGGGCAGCACGGCCCACAGGAAGCACTGGGAGCATCTCGGAGAGACTTGGGAAAGCAGCAGCATCTTTAGGTCTTCCTCAAGGGATAACATCTGGCAGGGATGCTGGGGGAAGGCTAATTGCTGCTGCCGTATTTCAAACAGCCAGATAAAGTATTTTGGGATCCTGCTGAGTTTTCTGTGCAATACTGTGTGTGTTTGGAACCTCAGTAGGAGGTATGCAAGTCCAAATTAATTCTCACTGGTGCAAAGTCCATAGATTCTGCAAACTTTATAATAGGGAGGAATTTTTCTTATTGCTTTCTTTAGGATTTCCAACCAAAGCAGGACATCTATTTTAGGCAACTGAGCATCTAATTTGAGTAAGTCTTCCAAGATGGTCAATAATTGGCTAATTTTCCCCTCACAGATTGTGAAACAAAAGAAAATCTAAAAAATATATGTTTTTATTTCAGATGCTTTAAAATTTGTTTCTGTCACAGAGTGAGGGAGTAGGAGCCTCAGTGGATTTACCACCCAAGGGAGATTTTGCTACATTCACCTCCCAATAATCCATTGAATATCGTAATTTTTATTATCACATGCAATGTAAATATGTGGGGCCTCCAGCCTCCATAGTTAAAGGGAAGTTCTCCAGACCACAGAAGATTATTTCACATTCATCCTGCTCAGTTGCAGGCTCTGAGTCAGTTTGGGTCCAAAAGGAGAGGAAATTTTGAGCACTGGCCCCTTGACTGTGCCAATGCACAACCACTACCAAGAGCAAGGAGGGTAAGGTTGGCATGACTGTTCCCATGGAGTTAGTGTAGTAATTATGTGGGAATTGAGTGGAGAAGTAAGAGGAAAACAGCAATTGTCTGTAGCACAACTGCCAGTGGCCCTGCAGATGACGGGACTGGCACTTTTCTTCCTCATGTGCTCAATTAACGAGCTCAAGAAACGAGTTCCAGCCCCGCAGTTTCTGTGCCAGGGAATCTCCCCAAGAGGGACGTGCAGAGAGCAGGATTGGTTTCAGAGGTGGCATTACATGGGCTCACAGATAATCCACAGGCTTTGAGGAGAACATGTGAAACGGTGTCACAAAAGCGTTCCCACAACTTGACATAAAGGATGGGGAGCTCAACAGCTGCTGCTCTGGAGGGAGAGAGGGAGCCCATTCAGGGCAGCACAATGGGGCTGGAATGGCAGAGCCTGCAAGAGCTCCTTTAAACCTTACCTGAGCCTGCAGGGAGGAGCTGCAGAGGGAGGGAAATGTGCCCTGTGTGCTCTGTGTGTTCACTCTGACAGGCCTGAGTGACCACACGCGTGTTCACGTGCAGATGAACACAGGTACATTAGTGTAAACACAAGCAGCATTTCCTTACTGCAGAAGGAGCTTCCCAAACGTCAGCCCTGACATTACTTGACAGATGAATTACTGGCAGATCTGGTTCAAGTTTTCCAACAGGAATCCCTGGCTCTGTGTTTATCAGACACAAACAGTGACACTGTCAGCTCTTCCCACTGCAGACACCCCCTGAGCATCTCTGTGTGGAAACTGGCCCCGTGGAGAATGATGAGGAATCAGGAATTCGATTTCTCACAAGTTTGGTGGGGATATAAATTTCTTCTGCAGCCAATCTTCCTTAGTGCATAGGCTAAATGAAAATAATTGGAGTAAAATGTGTTTTGGGGAGGAAGTGAGAAGCAGCATGAGACTGAGCTGATCCTCAAGCATTCCAAGACCCTTCACCACATTATGTTTATCTTGCAGGTATTTGGAAACAGAAATATAAAGTGCTTGTAATGTGGCTTGAGAGTTTTCTAAAGGGCTGCATGAGGTACTGAGGGAAGAGAGCAAAGACCAAACCAGAAAATGTTTTCTGTAATTGCGTGTACTTAAAATTGAATGTATTTATTTGCAGTAAGCCAAAGCAGAAAAGCCATTTTCTGTTTCCCATGGGCAAAGTGGGTGCCTGAGTTACCTGTGGGAGAGCCATTCCTTTGACTCCCTGAGGAAATTGGGTGAGTGGATTTGAGGAATTTCTGCTCCTTCTCTCAGGAGCTACTCATGTGTGCATGTGCCGTATCCCTGCTCTGTGTGCCATATCCCTGCTCCGTGTGCCATATCCCTGCTCCATGTGCCACATCCCTGCTCCAGTGTGTGCCTTGGTGCATTCCCAGGAGCAGTGCAGCCTTCCCGCCATCAGCAGCTGACCTCCTCCTCCTCCTCCTCCTTCCTCCTGCCTGTGAACCCCAGGCCGCCCCTGGAATGCTATTGATCCATGGCATTAGTCAGCAGCCTTTCCCATTGAAGGCCAGCTCTTTCCCAGCTCCTGACACGTAACTCTGATCCCAGGCTTTCACGTAGCACACACTCCCCACCTGCTCATCTGGGAGAAGGTCATTATCCGCAGGCTATTCACTGCCACTGGAGCATGCAAGAATAGCTGCTTCTCCCATTGTGCTTCCCATCTCCCGGATTGGCTGCGGACTGTGGGAAACGCCACCGAGCCGCAGACCCACAGACTCGCCCTGAGCTTGGGCAGTATAAATACCAGGCAGAGGCAGCTTCCAGCAGCACGTTTCTCCTGGATTCCACTCCGAGAGCTCCCTTCCCTTCCCAGGACAGATGGCTCCCAGCACCGTTTTCTTGGAGCCCGACAACCTGCTGACACCAAAGGAGAAAAACAAAGTAAGTCCCGGCACAGCCCGGCAGCTCTTGGCTGCTCCCGGAGCATTGACACCAGCTGAGAACCTGCCCCACAGGGTTTAGGAGCAGGGATGGGCACCAAACAGCCCCGAGGGGTGACAGAGAGAGGATCCTTTAATAACAGGTGTCTTTTCCTTTGCTTTTTACAGCTGAGGAAGCCGGTGGTGGAGAAAATGCGCCGGGACCGGATTAACAGCAGCATCGAGCAGCTGAAACTGCTCCTGGAGAAGGAGTTCCAGAGGCACCAGCCCAACTCCAAGCTGGAGAAAGCTGATATCCTGGAGATGACTGTCAGCTATCTGAAGCAGCAGAGCCAGCTGCAGATGAAGAGTGAGTATTGAATTTTGTTTAATTCTCCATCTTACTGTAAATCTGTGACAGTTGTATTAATCCTGAGCCATGAACAACTGCTTTAAACTATTCTTTCTTCCCTCTCCCTCTTTTCTTCCCTTCTCTAGCTGCAGGATCCTTCCATAAAAGCTCCCAGTTTGATTTCAGAGAGGGCTATTCCAGGTGCTTGCAAGAAGCTTTCCACTTCCTCTCTCTCCATAAAGTCCGAACTGAAACCCAGACCAAACTTCTAAGCCATTTCCAGAAGAGCCAGTCGGCTGCTCCGGAGCTCTCCTGCTGCCCTGGGAACGCTGGCCCCCTGAAACAAGTGCCTGCAAAGGACACCTGCCCTCTCTGGAGGCCCTGGTAGTCGGGAAGTCCTCACTGCAGGGACCTGCGACAGTCCAGAGGAAGGATCTGACTGCATCTGATAGTCCAGCTCTGATCCTCTCTGCTGTAGGGAATTTTATTTCCCCCTGTATTTCATTTATGTGTGAGAGAATGCCATGCTTTTGACTCTTTTGGGATCCTTTGGCAAAAGTTGAGGTGTTCTGTTTGGTGTGGAAGCTGTGTAGGCACTGCTGCAGTGCTGCCCAGGCAGGGGCAACGTCTTCAGAATGAAGGAGGATGTTTGTAAATGTTACAGTTGTGATGGACAGCAATTGCTGTAGGAGATTTTCTCTAATATTCCCCTTAAGAGCCACCAGCTTTGCTCTGGCTTGATGAGTGACTCGGGTTGGCTCCGTCACTCCCAAGGAGAAATTTATTACCTTTAGTCCATGCACACTTGGTTAAAATCCATTTCCCACTGTTTGCTTATCAATTGTGCAGCATCAAAAACGGGTTTGGTTTTGGTTTGGATTTCTCCCCCAAGGCCCTTTTGTAGTTCTGTATATCCAGTGGGAGGGATGACCAGGAGTTAGGAATCTATGTGGAATATTTCTACTGTATGATGCTTTTTTCAATTTAGAAAAAGAGTGTGTTCCTGCTTTATGTTAAAGAAAAAGTGGTAGGTAACAGGCTTGATTTGTCAATGTTATACATTTTGGGTGTAAGCTATGCTTTTTTTAGCATTTTCATTATAATAATGATTTTTATCTGTATTGAGTAGTTGAATTCCTGGTGGATGGTGTTTCTCCCGGTGCTGGGACTGCCCTATGGCTGATGTGCATACTGTGTATGCGTCTCTGTGTGTGTAGAGAGCAATAAAATGCATTTGTGTGCAACCTGTGTGTGGTTCTGTCCCTCTGAGAGATGTGCAGCCGCTCGCACCCCTGGGGAAGGTTAACATCAGTCATCTGTAGAAATGGGATTTTTTGTGAAGCTCGAGGAACTCCCATTTGTGTCTACTCTCTATTCTCGTGACTCCCACCACGAGTTCCCCCTCAGCCCACGGAGTAAGAAGTGCTCCTGGCAGCCAGATTCCCTCAGCCGAATCCTGCTGAGCATTCCCCTGTCAGGGCCCCTCCTGCCACACAAACAAACCCCTGTCCTGAGCAGGGGGACCTTGCACCTGCCCGGCAGGTCTGCAGGCACCCACCTGAGCCCTCCTCCCTTCCACCCGAGCCCGTCACCAATGAGACCCCTAGGAGGGGGTTTGAGGGCTTGTTTGCCACGATTTGAGGGGCTCGTTTTGGGGTTTGAGGGACTGGTTTGCCGGGATTTGAGGGGTTTGTGGCACAACTTTTGGGGTTTGTTCCAAGTTTTAAGGGGTTTGTGTGCCAGGATTTGAGGGGTTTGCTCCAGGCTTGGAGGGCTGGGTTTGTTCGCCAGTTTTTGAGGTGTTTGTGACAGGTTTTCAGGGGTTGGTTTGCCACGCTTTGAGGGGTTCGTTACAGGTTTTGAGGGACTCTTTTGTCACAAATTGAGGTATTTTACTGACTTTCGGTCCAGCTCCAGCGGGAAGTGACACGACTGTCACGGGGGACGGGGCAGCGGCTTCTCCTCTTCCCGTCCCTTCATGCCGACCTTTCGCTTTCGATTTCTTCGGGCGCTCTGCGGGGACGGGCCCTGTCCCGCATGGGGCAGCGGCTGCGGGCTGCGGGGCCGCGGCGGTGGCGGCTGAGGGAGCGCGCCCGGAGCACCGTGAGCCTGGTGAGGGGGGCCGGGGACACCCGAGGGGACCGACCCGCGGGACGGCACCTGAGCCCGGGGGAGCCGCCCCGGACCGAGCGGCCGGCCCGGTTCTCGGGGGATAACGCGGTCCTCGGGGGATAACCCGGTCCTTGTGTTGCCCCGAGGTCCTCGCCGTGGTGCTGGTCACGCAGCTGGAGCGCTCGGATGCCATGGGCTGTGAGCTGGGCGAGTACCCCCAGGGCACCGAGTGCTGCCCCATGTGTGCTGCGGGTACGTACTGGCCTGCCCTGCCTGCCCTTCATGCTCTGCCTGCCCTGCCTGTGATTCCTGCCCTGCCTGCCCTTCCCACTCTGCCTGCCCTGCCTGCCCTCCCTGCTCACCACCTCGGCTTGGGGCGGCTCCCTCTGCCCCAGGGGCCATGGGGTGACCGATGCCAGTGGTCACCCAGGTTATCCTCTCCAACCAGCACTCAGCCCTCACCCAGTGCCGGGCCCTGTCCCTTCCTTGGGAGCCTCCAGAGTGGCCGTAACAATCAATAGTCTCTGCTGGGGTAGTAGGTAAAGTCACAGTTTCCAACGAGCTTCATTTCGTGCCCTGGTTTCTGTTTTAGGATTATGTCCTTGCTATTAGGATATTTCTGAGGCTCTTATAGTTGATTTGCAGTATTTAGGTGTGGTTGGGTACCAGTGCTGGTCCCTGACCATGTGAGCTTTGCTAACAGAGCTGCTTCTTTGGGGATGGTTTATGGTTTTCAGGATGGCGGGTTTTCAAGCACTGCACTGCCAATTCCAGCACAACGTGCATACCTTGTGTGGAGGGGACCTACACAGATCACCCCAATGGTTTAACATACTGCAGGACATGCAAACTGTGTGATGAAGGTAAGGAGGATGCTCAAGAACCAGTTCAAATGGATTTTTCATGCCTTTCCATGGATACATTCTCCCTTCTCCTTTCTTGCCTCATTTACTTGACAAATTAGTCAGTGTGAAGAACAGGCTCATGTCACTCTGCAGACATGGGACTGCTGTGAGCTGTGGGATGGAAGAGAAAAACTGACAGGGAGCTTCAGCTGGCACCACTGGAAGTTTGATCTGCAGCCTCTCTCT